>NC_133163.1:56507500-56807500 GCF_040802235.1 Manis javanica | reverse complement strand
AGCATAATCCCTTCTGCTTTATTCTTCCTTCTCAGGATTGCTTTGGTGGTTCGGGGTCTTTTGGGACTGCATATGAATTTTAGAACTATTTGCTCCAGTTAATTGACAAATGTCATTGTTATTTTGATAGGGATTGTATTGAATCTGTAGATATTTTTAGGCAGAATGGCCATTTTGACAATATTAATTCTTCCTATCCATTAGCATGGGATGTGTTTCCATTTATTGTTATCTTCTTTAATTTCTCTCAGAAGTGTTTTGTTGTTTTCAGAGTATAGGTCTTTCACTTCCTTGGTTAAGTTCATTTCTAGGTATTTTATTCTTTTTGATGCAATTGTGATGGAATTGTTTTCCTGATTTCTCTTTCTGCTAGTTCATTGTTAGTGCATAGGATTGCAACAGATTTCTGTGTATTAATTTTGTATCCTGCAACTTTGCTGAATTCAGATATTAGATCTAGTAGTTTTGGAATGGATTCTTTAGGAGTTTTTATGTACAATATTATGTCATCCCCAAACAGCGACAATTTAACTTCTTTTTTGCCAATCTGCATGCCTTTTATTTCTTTGTGTTGTCTGATTGCCATGGCTAGGACCTCCAGAACTATGTTGAATAAAAGTGGAGAGAGTGGGCATCTTTGTCTTTTTCCCAATCTTAAAGGAACAGCTGTCAGCTCCTCGCTATTAAGTATGATGTTGGCTGTGGGTTTGTCATATATGGCCTTTATTATGTTGAGGTACTTGCCCTCTGTACCCATTTTGTTCAGAGTTTTATCATGAATAGATGTTATATCTTGTCAGATGCTTTTTCAGCATCTCTGGAGATGATCATGTGATTTTTGTCCTTCTTTTCGTTGATGTTGTGGATGATGTTGATGGATTTTCAAATGTTGTACCATCCCTGCACCTCTGGAATGAATCCCACTTGATTATGATGGATGATATTTCTGATGTATATGTGAATTTTCTTTGCTAATATTTGTTGAGTAATTTTGCATCTATGTTCATCAGGGACATTGGTCTGTAATTTTCTTTTTTGTGGCATCTTTTTCTGTTTTTGGTATTAGAGTGATGCTGGCCTCACAGAATGAGTTTGGAAGTATTCCAACCTCTTCTACTTTTTTGGAACCTGTAAGAAGAATGGGTCTTAGCTCTTCTTCAAATGTTTGATGAAATTCAGCAGTGAAACCATCTGGTGCATTTTGTTCTTAGGGAGCTTTTTGATTACCAATTCATTTTCATTGCTGGTAATTGGTCTGTTCAGATTTTCTGTTTCTTCCTGTGTCAGTCTTGGAAGGTTGTATTTTTCTAGAAATTTGTCCATTTCTTCTAGGTTATCCAATTTATTAGCATATAATTTTTCATAGTAGTCTCTCATAATTCTTTGTATTTTTGTGTAATCTGCAGTAACTTTCCTTTTGCAGTTCTGATTCTGTTTATTTGTATACACTCTCTTTTTTTCTTGATAAGTCTGCCTGGGTTTTATTTATTTTGTTTATTTTCTTTAAGTACCAGCTCCTACTTTCATTAATTCTTTCTATTGTTTTATTCTTCTCAATTTTGTCTTTTCTGATCTTATTATTTCACTCCTTCTACTGACTTTGGGCATCATTTGTTCTTCTTTTTCAGGTTTCATGAATTGTGAGTTTAGACTGTTCATTTGGGATTGTTCTTCTTTCTTAAGGTAAGCCTGTATTACCATAAACTTCCCTGGTAACACAACCTTCCCTGCATCCCACTGATTTTGGCATGTTGAGTTGTTTTCATTTGTCTCCATATATTGCTTATTTTCTGTTTATATTTGGTAATTGACCCATTGATTACTTAGGAGCAGGTTGTGAAGCCTCCATGTGTTTGTGGGCTATTTTTGTTTTCTTTGTATAATTTATTCCTAATTTCATACCTTTGTGGTCTGAGGTGCTGGTTGGTACAATTTTAATCCTGAATTTACTGAGGCTCTTTTTGCAGCCTTGTTTGTGATCTATTCTGGAAAATGTTCCATGTGCACTTGAGAAGAATGTGTATCTTGCTGCTTTTGGGTGGAGTGTTCTGTATGTGCCTTTTAGGTACATCTATTCTAATATGTTGTGCAGTGCCTTGTCTCCTTCCTTATTTTTTGACTGTTTGATCTGTCCTTTGGAGTGAATGGAATGTTGAAATCTCCTAAAATGAATACATTGCATTCTATTCACCCCTTTAATTCTGTTAGTATTTATTGCACATATTAAGGTGCTCCTGTGTTTGGTGCACAGATATTTATAATGGTTATATCCTTTTGTTGGACTTACCTCTTTGTCATTATGTAATGTCCTTCTTTGCGTCTTATTCCTTTCTTTGTTTTGAAGTCTATTTTATCTGATACAAGTACCACAACACCTGCTTTTTTATCCCTGTTGCATAAAATATATTTTTCCATCCCTTCACTTTTAGTCTGTGCATGTCTTTGGGTTTGAAGCAAGTCTCTTGTAGGTAGCATATAGATGGGTCTTGTTTTTTCATCCATTCTGTCACCATGTCTTTTGCCTGCTGCATTCAGACCATTTACATTTAGGGTGATTATCAATAGGTTTGTACTTATTGCCATTGCAGGCTTTAGATTTTTGGTTACCAAAGCTTTTAGGGCAGCCTTTTTGCCATCTAACAATCTAACTTGACTGGCTTATTACACTCTTTCAAACACAGTCTAAAGGTTTTTTTTTTCTTCCCTTCTTTGTCCTCCTCCTACACTCTTTATATATTAGGTGTCATATTCTGTACTCTTTGCATTTCCCTCAACTGACTTTGTGGGTAGTTGATTTAATTTTGCATTTGCTTAGTAATTAATTGGTCTACTTCCTTTACTGTGATTTTATTTAGTGACATCTATTTAGCTTTTGTAGCATGTCCATCTAGAAAAGCCTCTACAAAATACACTATTAGAGGTGGTTTGTGAGAGGTAAATTCCCTCAACTTTTTCTTATCTGGAAATTGTTTAATCTCTCCTTCAAATTTAAATGATAATCTTGCTGGTATGGTATTCTTGATTCAAGGTCTTTCTGTTTCACTGCAGTAAATATATCATACCAGTCACTTCTGGCCTGTAAGGTTTCTGCTGAGGAATCTGATGATAACCTGATGGGTTTTCCTTTGTATGTGATCTTTTCTCTCTCTCTGGCTGCTTTTAATACTCTGTCCTTATCCTTGATCTTTGCCATTTTAATTACTGTATGTCTTGGTGTTGTCCTCCTTGGGTCACTTGTGTTTGGAGATCTGTGCACTTCCATGGCCTGAGAAACTATTTTCTTCCCCAGATTAGGGAAGTTTTCAGCAATTATTTCCTCAAAGAGACTTTCTATCTCTTTTTATCCCTCTTTTTATGGTACCCCTATAATGTGAATATTGTTCCTTTTGGATAGGTCTCACAGTTCACTTAATATTCTTTAATTCCTAGAGATCCTTTTTTCTCTCTCTCTCTGCTTCTTTGGATTCCTGTTCTGTAATTTCTATTTCACTTACCATCTCCTCTGCCTCATCTAATCTGTTTTTAATCCCTCCATTGTATGTTTCATTTCAGATGCTGTATTTTTCAAAGTTTCTACCTCTTTCTTGACATCCTTCCTTAGATCTTGAATATTTTCTGTAGTTCCATGAGCATTTTTATGATTTTTATTTTGAAATCTTTATCAAGAAGATTTGTGATTTCAGTTTCACTTAGCTTTATTTCTGATGTTTGGCATATTTTTGTTTGTACAGGTTCTTTTGCCATTTTATATTCCTGATGATCAGTGCTCAATAACCTTGTGTCAGCAGTACCCTCTAGTGCCCAGAAGCTCTACTCTCTGGAGCTTCCCAGCACCAAGAGAGATGGTGTGTATCACAGACACATGGGGCCAGTGCCTGCTAGAAGGTAAGATCTCTTTCTTGCTTCTTGGCTGCAGTGCCTACCTCCACTGACAGGGCCAGTGGGTTGAGCAGTAGGAAGGCCTCTGTGTTATCCCCCTATAGCTGCTGTAGACAGTACCACCTTCCAGCTGGCCTGGTGCTATGGCACGTGCAACAGGTTTGTGAACCATTGCCTGTTGGGAGAAAAGCATGGCAGGCTGCTTATCACAGAGTTGGGTCTCAGCACTGCATTGCCAGCCAGGGGTATAGAGATCTTGAAGTTCCTATAAGTTTCCAACCTGAGTGTACTGGGACAATTTAGTCCACACATCCTTTCTCCTCAGGAGAAAGTTCTGTGTAAATCTTGCCTCTTTAGTAGCTCTCTCATTGTTGGGAAGTCTTTCAAAGTGCCACCTTTCCTTCGTTCCAGAGCATCTGGTTGTGGGTATCTGTTCTGTACAAGCAGCTGGAATCTCAGTCTCTCTGAGTATTCTGCCTGTCTTTGCTTTCAAATCCCACTAATCTCCAGAGCACCATGTTATGTGGGTTTGTGCTCCTAGAGAAGATCTACAGGGCTGGATATTTAGCAGTCCTGGGCTTCTACTACCTCCCTGCTCCATTTCTCTTCCTCTTGCCTGGGAGGATCTTGGGGGAGGGCGTGGGTCCTACCAGGTCATGACTCTGCTACTTTACCCTTTTCTGTAAGGACTTATCTTCCCCCTATGTAGGCCCTCTGTTTCACTCTTCTTTCTGGTCACTGATTCAGGATTAGTTGTATTTGCTATATTTTCATGTTATATGTGGGTTTGGGAGGAGGTTTCTGCCTCAATTCTCATGCCACCATCTTGTGTCAGGTTTCTCCTTTAATCATATATTTTTATAGATGATACCATCTCATCATAATTGCTTCTAAGGAGTCTAGCTGATGATAATATTTGATCAAGTGACCTGGTTTCCTTGCCTACATGTAGTATAAACAGACTGAATACCAAACAAGTTGATTTAATCAAATGCTCTTTTGTTAGAACTTGTAATAGGGACACATAAAAATGCATCAGTTAGCTACAAAAAGCCCAGTTATAAATTACATATCATTGTGGTAGTAAATGAGACATCACAATTCAAAACTATGCTCAAGATGAGTTTAAATGATAGTGGAAACTAAAAGCTTGTTCACATGTTCCAGAAGAGTAGATTTGGAGAGACGCTGATCATAGAGACAAAGGAAACACACAGTAGAGAGAGAAAGGGCAGAGATAGAGAAAGGCAGAAACTAAAGACTAATTTTAAAGACAGAGACTCTGGAACATAAAAGAACAAGGGAGGTAAACAAGACAGGAGGAAAAAAGATGAATGATATACCCATTTCTCTGTAAAACAACTGCAGTGACTCAATTATATTCCATAATATCTCTTGTACTTCTTCCAAATACTTCAACCTAAATATCAAACTCCTGGACATCCCCCAAATTTCCAGACTTCTGAGTTTCTCCTCCCTCTTCATATTAAAACAGTACCCCAGTGAGTGGACTAATATGAGCTTCTTTCCCATTTGCTGGAGGAAATTCTGTGAAAGTTCACTGATTTTGAGATCTTGGAGAGGTAACATTTTTCTCATGTGTTTCTATTCCATTTCTGCTGACTTTCTGATTTCATCTAACCTCTGCATTTTTCGATATTTTTATTGAAATAAGCAGGAAATGCAGCTTTTTCTTCGATTTAGCCAGTAATCTAACAAAAGGCAATACTGCATTGCATTAATTGTTGACATCTGGAGGAAGTAATTGAAGATTATGGAATAAACCAGTGTAAGCTATGTATCACAACTGAATATTATAAAGCCTTGGTCCTAAAACAAACAAACCAACAGACAATCTAGTAGCCATTTTCCAAAGAGTAATTTTTGCTGTGTGGATTTCCTCTTTTACAACCATTACTCCAAACTTATTACCAGTATTATAAATCCTTTTTTTTCCCCACTAGGACTACAGGATCCTTCTCCCTCATTTTCCCTAGTCTGTGGACTCTAATTCTCTGGGCTACTCACAGAAAATTTCAATTGCCTCATTTTGTGTTATAGAACAAGAAATTGAGTGACTGATATCTAGGGTAACTGTAACTTATAAGGACAAATTCTTCAGTACACATTATTATTATTTTTTGACCCTTAATTCCTCCAAAGTTTTAATCTCTTTGCTTGGAGTGCTGTCAGTCCCAAATCACCCTACAAAGGTATCCCCAAGAAGCCTAAAGGCAAAAAATTATAACCAGTGTTGAGATCTCAGAATTTCTACAAAATGAATATAAATGGAAATCTTGTTAGAGTTAAAAAAATAATGACTTGGTGGGGCGGAGGCAACATGGCGGCTTGAGTAGGAGAGTGGGAATCTCCTCCCAAAAACGTATATTTTTGAAAATACAACAAATACAACTAATCCTAAAAGAGAGACCAGAAGACACAGGAAAACAGCCAGACTACATCCACACATGCAAGAGCCCAGCACCTGGTGAAAGGGGTAAGATACAACCCCCGGCCTGGTGGGACCTGAGCACACCTCCCCCCAGCTCCCTGCAGGAGGGAGAGGAAGCACAGGACTGCTAAACACCCAGCCCCAGCCAAGCACACCAGAGCGCAGACACAGTGCATGCGTGGAGGGCTGGAAACTAGGGAAATAGAGCAGCAAGACCTCTGAACGGGTTCCGAAGCTGATACCCCAGTGACCAAGAAAAGCGAGTGCTTTTTGAAAGTCTTAAAGGGACAGGGACATAACAGCTGGACGGATACAACACAGGTCACAGACCAGTGTCTGGAAATTACAGGGAAAACAAGGTGCACTAACCCCTTGGGCAACAGCTCTGAGACACCTCACGGAGGTAAACAGCCAAACAGCCCCCCAGTCCACTACTCATCCAGGCGCTGCGAAAGCAGAGAAACAGCCTAAGGCAAATCATGCCCACAGAAAGGGAAATTCCTCCATATCGGCTGGGCAAGACACAAAGACCCAGTCTACACACAATTACAAAACACAAGCCACTAGGGGTCGCAGTTGTCCCAGTAAAGAAAGGCCATAGCAAGTGAAAAGTTTGGCCCTCCCAGCTGACAGTCAATGGCAACTGTCAACATGAAAAGGCAAAATAATATGATCCAGACAAGACGAACCCAGACACCTTTGGCATCTGCTACATCTTCCCCTGAGAAGGAACTTGGGGAGATAGATTTAACCAGTCTTCCTGAAAAAGAATTCAAAACAAAAGTCATAACCATGCTGATGGACTTGCAGAGAAATATGCAAGAACTAAGGAAGGAGAATACAGAAATAAAACAAGCTCTGGAAGGACTTCAAAACAGAATGAATGAGATACAAGAGACCAATAATGGACTAGAAAACAGAGAACAGGAACACAGAGAAGATGATGCAGAGAGAGATAAAGGATCTCCAGGAATGAAAGAATTCTAAGAGAGCTGAGTGACCAATCGAAACAGAACAATATCTGCATTATAGGGCTACCAGAAGAAGAAGAGAGAGAAAAAGGGATAGAAAGTGTCTTTGAAGAAATAATTGCTGAAAACTTCCCCAAACTAGGGGAAGAAATGGCCTCTAAGACCACAGAGGTACAGAGAACTCCCATGACAAGGGATCCAAGGAGGGCAACACCAAGACACATAATAATTAAAAAGGCAAAGATCAAAGACAAGGACAAAGTATTAAAGGCAGCCAGAGAGAAAAAAAAGCTTACCTACAAAGGAAAACCCATCAGGCTATCATCAGACTTCTCAACAGAAACCCTACAGGCCAGAAGAGAAAGGCATGATATACTTAATGCAATGAAACCGAAGGGCCTCGAACCAAGACTACTGTATCCAGCATGAATATCATCTAAATATGAAGGAGGGATTAAACAATTCTGAGACAAGCAAAAGTTGAGGGAATTTGCTTCCCACAAACCACCTCTATAGGGCATCCTAAAGGGACTGCTCTAGATGGGAGTACTCCTAAAAAGAGCACAGAACAAAACACCCAACATATGAAGAAGGGAGGAGGAGGAATAAGAAGAGAGAGAAATAAAGAATCATCAGACTGCATTTATAATAGCTCAACAAGTGAGTTAAGTTAGACAGTAAGATAGAAAAGAAGCTAACCCTGAACATTTGGTAACCACAAACTTAAAGCATGCAATGGCAATAAGTTCATACCTCTCAATAATCACCGTAAATGTAAATGGACTAAATGCATCAATCAAAAGACACAGAGTAATAGAATGGATAAAAAAGCAAGACTCATCCATATGCTGCTTAGAAGAGACTCACCTCAAACCCAAAGGCATGAACAGACTTAAAGTCAAGGGATGGAAAAAGATATTTCATGCAAACAACAGAGAGAAGAAAGCAGGTGTTGCAATTCTGGTACCAGACAAAACAGACTTCTTCAAAATAAAGAAAGTAACAAAAGATAAAGAAGCACATTACATAATGATAAAGGGCTCAGTCCAACAAGAGGACATAAGCATTATAAACATATATGCACCTAATACAGGAGCAACAACATATGTGAAACAAATACTAACAGAATTAAAGGAGGAAATAAAATGCAATGCATTCATTCTGGGAGACTTCAACACACCACTCACTCCAAAGGATAGGTCCACCAGTCAGAAAATAAGTAAGGACACAGAGGCACTGAACAACACACTAGAACAGATGGACCTACTAGACATCTACAGAACTCCACATCCAAAAGCAACAGGATACACATTCTTCTCAAGTGCACATGGAACATTCTCCACAATAGACCACATACTAGGCCACAAAAAGAGCCTCAGTAAATTCCAAAAGATTGAAATCCTACCAACCAACTTTTCAGACCACAAAGGCATAAAACTAGAAATAAACTGTACAAAGAAAGGAAAAAGGCTCACAAACACATGGAGGCTTAACGACACGCTCCTAAATAATCAATGGAACAATGAGAAAATCAAGAGGGAGATCCAGCAATATATGGAAACAAACCACAACAACAACACAAAGCCCCAACTACTGTAGGACACAGCAAAGCAGTCTTAAGAGGAAAGTATATAGCAATCCAGGCATATGTAAAAAAGGAAGAACAATGCCAAATGAATGGTGTAATGTCACAATTATCAAAATTGGAAAAAGAAGAACAGATGAGGCCTAAGGTCAGCAGAAGGAGGGACATAATAAAGATCAGAGAAGAAATAAATAAAACTGAGAAGAATAAAACAATAGCAAAAATCAATGAAACCAAGAGCTGGTTCTTCGACAAAATAAACAAAATAGATAAGCCTGTAGCCAGACTTATTAAGAGGAAAAGAGAGTCAACACAAATCAACAGTATCAGAAACGAGAAAGGAAATATCACGATGGACCCCACAGAAATACAAAGAATTATTAGAGACTACAATGAAAACCTATATGATAACCAGCTGGGAAACCTAGGAGAAATGGACAACTTCCTAGAAAAATACAACCTTCCAATACTGACCCAGAAAGAAACAGAAAATCTAAACAGACCAATTACCAGCAACGAAATTGAAGAGGTAATCAAAAAACCACCAAAGAACAAAACCCCCGGGCCAGATGGATTCACTTCGAAATTTTATCAGACCTACAGGGAAGACATAATATCCATTCTCCTTAACGTTTTCCAAAAAATAGAAGAGGAGGGGATACTCCCAAACTCATTCTATGAAGCTTACATCACCCTAATACCCAAACCAGGCAAAGACCCCATCAAAAAAGAAAATTACAGACCAATATCCATGATGAACATAGATGCAAAAATACTCAATAAAATATTAGCAAACTGAATTCAGAAATACATCAAAAGGATCGTATACCGTGACCAAGTGGGATTCATCCCAGGGATGCAAGGATGGTACAACATTCGAAAGTCCATCAACATCATCCACCACATCAACAGAAAGAAAGACAAAAACCACATGATCATCTCCATAGGTGCTGAAAAGCATTTGATGAAGTTCAGCGTCCATTCATGATAAAAACTCTCTGCAAAATGGGAATAGAGGGCAATTACCTCAACATAATAAAGGCCATTTATGATAAACCCACAGCCAACATTATATTGAACAGCGAGAAGCTGAAAGCTTTTCCTCTGAGATCAGGAACTAGACAGGGATGCCCACTGTCCCCACTGTTATTTAACATAGTACTGGAGGTCCTAGCCATGGCAATTAGACAAAACCAAAAAATACAAGGAATCCAGATTGGTAAAGAAGAAGTTAGGAAGTCACTATTTGCAGATGACATGACACTGTATATTAAAAACCCTAAAGAGTCTACCCCAAAACTATTAGAACTCATATCGGAATACAGAAAAATTGCAGGATACAAAATTAACACACAGAAGTCTGTGGCTTTCCTATACATTAACAATGAACAACAGAATGAGAAATCAGAAAATCAACTCCATTCACAACTGCATCAGAAAGAATAAAATACCTAGGAATAAACCTAACCAAAGAAGTGAAAGACTTATACTCTGAAAACTACAAGTCACTCCTAAGAGAAATTAAAGGGGACACTAACAGATGGAAACTCATCCCATGCTCATGGCTAGGAAGAATTAATATCGTCAAAATGGCCATCCTGCCCAAAGCAATATACAGGTTTGATGCAATCCCTATGAAACTACAGGAATATTCTTCAATGAACTGGAACAAATAATTCAAAAATTCATATGGAAACACCAAAGACCCCGAATAGCTAAAGCAATCCTGAGAAAGAAGAATAAAGCAGGGGGGATCTCACTCCCCAACTTCAAGCTCTCCTATAAAGCCATAGTAATCAAGACAATTTGGTACTGGCACAAGAACAGAGCCACAGACCAATGGAACAGACTAGAGAATCCAGACATGAACCCAGATATATAGGGTCAATTAATATTTGATAAAGGAGCCATGGACATACAATGGTGAAATGACAGTCTCTTCAACAGATGTTGCTGGTAAAACTGGACAGCTACATGTAGGAGAATGAAAGTGGACCATTGTCTAACCCCATATACAAAAGTAAACTCAAAATGGATCAAAGACCTGAATATAAGTCATGAAACCATTAAACTCTTGGAAAAAAACATAGGCAGAAACCTCTTACACATAAACATGAGTGACCTCTTCTTGAACATATCTCCTCGGGCAAGGAAAACAACAGCAAAAATGAGCAAGTGGGACTATATTACGCTGATAAGCTTCTGTACAGCAAAAGCCACCATCAATAGAACTAAAAGAAACCCTACAGTATGGGAGAATATATTTGAAAATGACAGATCCGATAAAGGCTTGACGTCCAGAATATATAAGAGCTCACACGCCTCAACAAACAAAAAACAAATAACCCAATTAAAAAATGGGCAGAGGAAATGAACAGACAGTTCTCCAAAAAAGAAATACAGATGGCCAAGAGACACATGAAAAGATGCTTGCTCCATATCGCTAATTATCAGATAAATGCAAATTAAAACAATGAGGTATCACCTAACACCAGTAAGGATGGCTGCCATCCAAAAGACAAACAACAACAAATGTTGGCGAGGCTGTGGATAAAGGGGAACCCTCCTATACTGCTGGTGGGAATGTAAATTAGTGCAACCATTGTGGAAAGCAGTATGGAGGTACATCAAAATGCTCAAAACGGACTTACCATTTGACCCAGGAATTGCACTCCTAGGAATTTACCCTAAGAATGCAGCAATCAAGTTTGAGAAAGACAGATGCACCCCTATGTTTATCGCAGCCCTATTTACAATATCCAAGAATTGGGTGTAACCTAAATGTCCATCGATAGATGAATGGATAAAGAAGATGTGGTACATATACACAATGGAATACTACTCAGCCATAAGAAAAGGGCAAATCCTACCATTTGCAGCAACATGGATGGAGCTGGAGGGTATTATGCCCAGCAAGATAAGCCAAGCAGAGAAACATAAATACCAAATGATTTCACTCATCTGTGGAGTATAAGAACAAAGGGAAAACTGAAGGAACAAAACAGCAGCAGAATCACAGAACTCAAGAATGGATAACAGGTACCAAAGGGAAAGGGACTGGGGAGAATGGGTGGGTAGGGAGGGAGAAGGGGGGGGAGAAGAAGGGGAGTATTAAGATTAGCATGCATGGGTGGGGTGGGAATAAGGGGAGGGCTGTACAACACAGAGAAGACAAGTAGTGATTCTACAACATTTTCTATGCTGATGGACAGTGACTGTAAAGGGGTTTATAGGGGGCACCTGGTTATACAGAGAATCCAAGCCTAAGTTGGCTATCCCGAAAATGAACTAAGATATGATATGAAAAAGAAATTCCAACATCAGCACTCTCTGGAAGACTCATGCCAGAAGATGATCATCAGAAACCCCAACAAAGATCCATACTCTGCTACACGTGTAGATGCACTCATCCTACCGGTTCCTGGACTTGCCATGGGAATGAAGAATGAGATATCTAAGCTGGCCTGTGCATAAAGTAAAACACAAATTTGACTGGATCTATACTGTTGGAACTCAACCAAGAATTAGGAGAAGTGCAAATTGTAGCGCTCCGAAATCTTACAACTACAGACTATTTACTGTTGAAAGAACATATGGGATATGAACAGTCCCCAGGAATGGGCTGTTTTAATTTGTCTGATTTCTCTCAGACTCTTCAAGTTCAGTTGGACAATATCCACCATATCATAGATAAGTTTTCACAAATGCCTAAGGTGCCTAACTGGTTTTCTTGGTTTCACTGGAGATGGCTGGTAACTGTAGGTCTGCTTTGGTTATGTAACTGTACTCCTATTATGTTAATGTGCGTGCACAATTTAATTAGTAGTTTAAAACCTATACATGCTTATGTTACTCTACAAGAAGATATGTCAAAGAAATAATCAATCTTCCCATGTTTTCTGCCCCCTGCTACTTCTATAGCTTTTCTTCTTCCTTCCTAATTACAACCCTTAAATAGAATTCGTGCCTCATTTCGAATTTACCGTGTATCATAATTCTTCCAAGTGGTAAAGATACCTCAAGACAAATGCTGGGCATAGAAGCCACAGGGCATAAATATGCAAAGATGTAAAAAGCTAACCTTTTCAAACAATATGGCTTCTCTCTCACTTACCAACTTTACAGTTCCCTGTATGGCCCTGGAAGATGACTGGTTAGCCAGAGACGGGTAAGATTCCTCAAGGGAGGAACAACCTAAGACAGGCACAGTCACAGGGGGGCCATCAGGTGAGTAATTGGGGATCAACAGAGGTGAGGCTTAGAACCTCACCCCCCCCCCCTGTTTTGAGAGAAATCTTCTGCATCGTGGATGTTTTGTTGCCCTTGTCTAGCTTGGATTAACACATAGTCTATAGGCACACACCTGATCATCTACATTTGCTCTCTTACAACACTAAACTATTTTTTCTACCTTTACCTTTCATCTACCTACCACTTCAGCATCTCATTAAAAATAATAATAATTATGAGAAAAATGTGGTGTCCACATATAAGTCAAGTATAAAAATCAAACGAATATTCATATTTGGACTGATTGTTTATAGTTCATAATGCATGATCAAAACCGAAAGTTTCTGTGATGACTGGCCTTGTACTGTTCACCATGTAACTTATTCACTATGTAAGAATTTGTTCTCCATGTAAGAACTTGTTCATTATGCTTCAGAAGATTGGAGACTGATGAAAATTAGGCTTGGGGTGGATTAATGATTGTGCATTGAGCATTGACTCCCCTATACAGAATTTTATTGTTGCTAACAACCATTTTATCAATAAATAGGAGAGATGCCCTCCCAAAAAAAAAAGTGTACACTTCCAATTGTAAAATAAATAAGTAACTGGGATGTAATGTATAGCATAAGGAATATAGTCAAAATATTGTAACAACTTGGTATGGTGGTAGATGGTACCTAGAATTATCATGTATATAAATGTTGAATCACTGTGTAGTACACCTGAAACTAATGTAATAATGTGTGTCAAGTACCCTTCAATAAAAAATAATTATCTTAAAAATATATATATAATGACTTGGGGGAATACATCTATCTGTCATCTATCTATCAAGACAATAGTAACAAAATAATAGAAATGCACATACACTTTCCATTATAGTATGTTTGTAAAAAAAATAACATTGGCTTATATGAGGATATTTCAATGAATGACTATATAGTTAAGCAAGAGAAAATGTTTCTTAATTAGTCTCTGTACACTATTATCAGTGATAATGAGGACTGACAGAAATCCGTGGATAGCATGTTGGTTGATCTCTCTTTGATTTAGTTATGTTTATATATTAGTTGCTACAGCTTAGGCTATATTATTTTGTTTGTATACAAAATGAACAAATAGTTTAACTGTGACCACAAGTACATTTCATGTGATTATCTCATAATTACCTTATAATTATGTTAGAAATTCTAGGGAAATTATGCTCAAAACTACTGCAGCATTTTAGAAAGTGCTTAAGATTGCTTTCTTTATGTAAAAATAGGAGGTATCTGATCTTAAGAGTAAATTGGTGAACTTAAGCTTTTAAAGACATACTTTTTTTTGGTTTTGTTTTTTTATTGCCATCATTCTGAAAGGGAACCAATATTTTATTTTGAAAATTATATTTGGAGTGATGCATTTTATGCACAGTCACACCAGAGTATCAAAGAAACTAAGCAGATGTAATTTAGCTCCAACCCTGAGTGACATGAGGGATGGGTCATTGAGTTGACATCCTTTTAGTCATCTGTCTGTTATGTCAAGAACCTTGTCACTGGCATCTTGAATCAGAGGAAAGTTGCCACACCCCCTCCTTTTTTTCTCTATCTAGCTTCCACTTGGCAATATTTGACATGCAAATCTGCAGGCAAGAATGTTGGACTGGGCAGAACATGCCATTTAAAAAAATTTTATGTGAATTCCAGTGAAAACCTGGTTTCAAAATTAACACTAATTGCTGACAGTAATGCTGCATTTTCATTTTCAGATGAACACTTTGTTCTGTGTACTTTCAGGTGCATATATATTCTACGGTTTCAGTTAATGACTTTAATTTTGTTGACAGCTCCTAAAAAGAAACACTTATATCATTGCAGTAATTCTCTTTCATGGATCCTCTATCTTGCCTTTCTTTGACAAGTTCTTATGATTCAGTTAATCTAATCTCCTCAATTTTGAGCATTCCACAGGTTTCCTATCTTTCCTTCAACCACCAACCCCCTACCACTGAACTAATTTGGTTAAAGCACTTTTATCAGGATATGTTTGATGCTATGGATATTTCAAAGGCCATCAATACCCCAAATCACATATTTATAAATTTCCCCTTAGAGATAATAAAGTTTAACATATATTTAATGAGTCTATAATTTAAAATTAGGATTTTTAAGAGATTTGAAGGATTCTAAATATAATCAGCAGCTGTCATTGTAGAATAACTTTAGTAATACTAACCATAAACTTTTATCTAAAAATATGAAAACTAATAAGATAAGAAATGTATACCAGGAGATTCAAGTTGGTGATGTGAGAGGTGAGACAGAGAACTCCTCCCAAACCACATATAATATGAAAATACAGTTAATACAACTAATCCTAAAAGAGCAACAGGAAAGAAGGCTTCACCAGACTGCATACACCTGGAGAACAGAGCAGACCTCACACAACAGGGTAACATACCAAAGCCTTTATCCAGTGGGACCCAAGCCATTCCCCCTCCCCAGCTCAATGGTGGGAGGAAGAAAAATGGAGCGGGGAGGGGGTGGAAGCCTAGGACTGCTGAACACCCAGCTCTGGAGATCTGCTTTAGGAGCACAAACCTGCATTGCGTGGTGCTCTAGATTAGTGGGGTTGGAAAGCTAAGAGGTGGAATACTTGGAGAGACAGACTCCAGCCATTTGTGGAGGACAGGGATCCACATCTGGCCACTCTGGGACAAAGGAAAGGTGAGCAGTCTAAGAGGCTTCCTAGCAGTGAGAGGGCTGCTGAAGGGGCAGGGTTTGCATGGATCTTGCTGTGTGGGAGAAGGGATAGGTGAACAAGGTTGTCTGGGTGTGCTTTGCCCAGCAGATTGGGAACTTTCAGCAGCTTCAGGCGCTCCATCCCCTCGGCTGGCTACTCAGCTCTGAGGTCCCCCACTGTGATACACAGCCTGCTGCACCTTCCTTCTGGCCTGCCAGCATGGCTCAAAAACCAGCAGTCCCTGCCCTGGCATCAGGCCAGCCAGAGGAAGGACCAGCCTATGGCAGCTACAGACACAAAGTGCAGAGGCTTACACCTGTGTGTTTGCCACACTGGTTCTGCCAGTGGAGACAGGCACTGAAGCTGGGAAGCAAGAAACAGCTCTTTCCTCACCTCCAGGTACCAGCGCTGCTCTCCTGCAATCCCCAACATCACTCCAGGGGCTGAACAGCACCAGAGACTAGATCTTCTGGCCACTAGAGGGTGATACATACAAATATGTAACGTCAAAGGAACCTGGTTCAAACAAAAATCTCACAAACACCAGAAAAAGAGCCAAATAAAACTGAACTCAGAGTTTTATTTATCCCTGAAAGAGAGTTCAAAATAAAAATCATAAACATGTTTGTGGAGGTACAGAAAAATGTTCAAGAACTAAGGGACAAGTTTAGGATGGAGATTCAATCATTAAGAAATTCCATATCTGAAATCAAATATACAAAGGATGGATTTAAAAGCAGATTAGATGTAGTAGAAGATATGGTAAGTGGAATAGAAATTAGAGAAGAGGAATACAAAGAAGCTAAGGCACAGGGGGAAAAAAGGATCTCTAGGAATGAAAGAATATTGAGAGAACTGTGTGACCAATCCAAAAGGAACAATATTCACATTATACAGGTACCAGAAGAAGAAGAGAGAGGAAGAAGGATGGAAAGTGTCTTTGAGGTGGTAATTGCTGAAAACTTCCCCAATCTGGGGAAGGAGATAGTCTCTCAGGCCATGGAGGTAGACAGATCTCCCAACACAAGGGACCCAAGGAAGACAACACTAAGACATATAATAATAAAATTGGCAAAGATCAAGGATAAGGATAGGCTATTAAAAGCAGCTAGAGAGATTAAAAAAGATCCCATACAAAGGAAAACCCATCAGGCTATCATCAGACTTCTCAACAGAAACCTTACAGACCAGAAAGGAGTGGCATGATTTTTTTAATGCAATGAAGCAGAAGGGCCTTGAACCAAGAATACTATAGCCAGCAAGATTATCATTTAAATTTGAATGAAGAATTAAACAATTTTCAGATAAGCAAAAGCTGAGAGAATTTACCACCCACAGACCATCTCTACCATGCATTTTGGAGGGACTGCTATAGATGCAAGAATTCCTAAGGCTAAATAGCTGTCAGGAGGGGAAATAAAATCACAGTAAAGAAAGTAGAACAATTAATTACTAACAGATGCATAATAAAATCAACTGCCCCCAAAGTCAATCAAGGGATAGACAAAGAGTACAGAATATGAAACCTAATAAATAATGGAGGACAAAGAAAAAGGAGGAAAAAAAAGAACCTTTAGGTTGTATTTATAATAGTATACTAAGTGAGTTAAATTAGACTGTTAGATACTAAAGGAATTACAATTAAAACTTTTATAACCACTAACCTAAATCCTGCAATGGTAATAAGTACATACATATAGATAATCACCCTAAATGTAAATGGTCTAAATGCACCAATCAAAAGACATAGGGTCACTGAATGGATAAAAATAGACCAGTCTGTATGCTGCCTACAAGAGACTCACTTTAAACCCAAAGACATACACAGACTAAAAGTAAAGGGATGGAAAAAGATACTTCATGCAACTAATAGGGAGAAAAAAGCAGGAGTTGCAGGACTTGTATCAGACAAAATAGACTTCATACCAAAGACAGTCACAAGAGACAAAGAAGGACATTACATAATAATAAAGGGGTCAGTACAACAAGATTATATAACTATTATAAACATCCCTGCACCCAATACAGGATAACCTACATATGTGAAACAAATACTAACAGAATTAAAGGGAAAATAGATTTCAATGCATTCATTTTAGGAGACCTCACCACACCACTCCAAAGGACAGAACAACCAGACAGAAAATAATTAAGGACATAGTGGCACTGAACAACATGTTAGAACACATGGACCTAACAAACACCTACAGAACACTCCATCCAAAAGCAACAGAGCACACATTCTTCTAAGTGCATATGGGACATTTTCAAGAATAGATCCTATACTAGGCTACAAAAACAGCCTCAGTAAATTAAAAAGGATTGAAATTGTACCAACCAGCCTCTCAGATCAAAAAGGTATGAAACTAGAACTAAATTACAGAAAGAAAATGAAAAAGTACAAAAAACACATTGAGGCTTAGTAACATGCTCCTAAATAATTATTGGATCAATGACCAAATAAAAACAGAGGACAAGCAATATATGGAGACAAATGACAACAATAATTCAACAACACAAAATCTGTGGGACACAGCAAAGTTTATGCTAAAAGGGAAGTATATGCAATACAGGCCTACCTCAGGAAAGAAGAAGAATCACATATGAACAGCCTAAACTCAGAGTTAACAAAACTAGAAAAAGAAGAACAAATGAAGCCCAAAGTAGAAGGAGGGGCATAATGAAGATTAGAGCAGAAATAAATAAAATCTAGAAGTATAAAAGAATAGAAAGAATCAATGAAAGCAGGAGCTGGTTCTTAGAGAAAATAAACAAAATAGATAAATGCCTAGCTTGATTTATCAAGAAAAAAAGAGAGTCTACACACATAAACAGAATCAGAAATGAGAAAGGAAAAGTCACTACTGACATCAGAGAAATACAAAGAATTATGAGAGAATATTATGAA
This sequence comes from Manis javanica, assembly GCF_040802235.1. NCBI lineage: Eukaryota > Metazoa > Chordata > Mammalia > Pholidota > Manidae > Manis > Manis javanica. The sequence continues at coordinate 56,788,748 of NC_133163.1, read as the reverse complement.
AATTATATGCTAACAAATTGGATAACCTAGAAGAAGTGGACAACTTTCTAGAAAAATACAACCTTCCAAGACTGATAGAGGAAGAAACTGAAAATCTGAACAGAACACTTACCAGCAATGAAAATGAATTGGTATTCAAAGAGCTCCCTAAGAACAAAATGGACCAGATGGCTTCACTGCTGAATTTTATCAAATTTAAAGAGCTAAGACCCATTCTTTATATAGTTTCCAAAAAAGTAAGAGGTGGGAATACTTCCAAACTCATTCTATGAGGACAGCATCACTCTAATACCAAAAACAGAAAAAGACACCACAAAAAAGAAAATTACAGACCAATGTCCCTGATGAACATAGATGCAAAAATACTCAACAAATATTAGCACATAATTCACATGTACATCAGAAATATTATCCATCATGATCAAGTGGGATTCATTCCAGAGATGCAAGGATGGGACAATATTCAAAAATGCATCATCATCCACTAAACCAACAAAAAGAAGGACAAAAATCACATGATCATCTCCATAGATGCTGAAAAAGCATTTGACAAAATTTAACATCCATTCATGATAAAATCTCTCAACAAAATGGGCATACAGGGCAACTACCTCAACATAACAAATGCCATATATGACAAACCCACAGCCAACATTATACTTAGCGAGAAGCTGAAAGCTGTTCCTTTAAGACTAGGAAAAAGACAAGGATGCCCACTCTTCCCATTTTTATTAAACATAGTTCTGGAGGTCCTAGCCACAGCAATCAGACAACACAAAGAAATAAAAGGCATCCAGATTGGCAAGAAAGAAGTTAAATTGTTGCTGTTTGGAGATGACATGATATTGTACATAAAAAACTCTACAGAATCCACTCCAAAACTACTAGATTTAACATCTGAATTGAGCAAAGTTGCAAGATACAAAATTAATACACAAAAATCTGTTGCAATTCTATGCACTAACGATGAACTAGCTGCAAGAGAAATCAGGAAAACAATTCCATTCACAATTGCTTCAAAAAGAATAAAATACCTAGGAATAAATCTAACCAAGAAAGTAAAGACCTATACTCTGCATGCAACAAGATACTAATGAGGAAAATTAAAGAAGATACCAATAAATGGAAATATATCCCGTGCTCATGAATAGGAAGAATTAATATTGTCAGAATGGCTGCCTGCCTAAAGCAATCTACAGATTCAATGCAATCCCTATCAAAATATCAATGGTGTTCTTCAATGAGCTGGAACAAATAGTTCTAAGATTCAAATGGAACCACAAAGGACCCCAAATAGCCAAAGCAATCCGACAAGGAAGATATTAACCCAAACATATATGGTCAATTAACATAAGATAAAGGAGCCATGGACATACAATGGGGAAATGACAGCCTTTTCAATAACTGGTGTGGCAAAACTGAATAGCAACAAGCAAGAAAATGAAACTGGATTATTGTCTAACTCCTTACACAAAAGTAAACTCAAAATGGATAAAAGACCTGAATGTAAATCATGAAACCATAAAACTTTTAGAAGAAAACATAGGCAAACTCTCTGGAATGTAAACATGAGCAGTTTCTTCCTGAATACATCTCCTCGGGCAAAGGGAACAAAAGCAAAAATGAACTCAGGGACTACATCAAACTAAAATGTTTCTGTACAGCAAAGAGCACCATCAGTAAAACAAAAAGGCATCCTACAGTATAGGAGAGTATATTTGTAAATGACATATCCGACAAGGGGTTAACATACAAAATATATAAAAAACTCACATGCCTTAACATCCAAAAAGCTAATAACCTGATTAAAAATGGGCAGAGGATATGAAGAGAACACTTCTCCAAAGAAATTCGGATGGCCAACAAGCACATGAAAAGATGCTCCACATATCTAATTATCAGGGAAATGCAAATTAAAACCCCAGTGAGATATAACCTCACACCAGTTAGGATGGTCAACATGCAAACGACAAGCAACATCAAATGCACGTGAAGATGTAGAGAAAGGGAAATGCTCCTACATTTTTGGTGGGAATATAAATTATTTCAACCATTCTGTAAAGCGATATGGAGTTTCCTCAAAAAACTAAAAATAGAAATACGTTTGATCTGGGAATTCCACTCCCAGGAATTTAGCCAAAGAAAACAAGATCCCAGATTCAAAAAGATATATGTGCTCCTATGTTTACAGCAGCAGTATTTACAATAGCCAAGATATGGAAGCAACCTAAGTGTCCATCAGTAGATGAATGGATTAAGAATGGTACATATACACAATGGAATATTATTTAGCCATAAGATGAAAACAAATTCTACCTTTTGTAACAACATGGATGGAGGTAGAGTGTATTATGCTTAGTGAAATAAGCCAGGTGGAGAAAGAAAAGTACCAAATGACATCATTCATTTGTGGATTCTAACAACAAAGCAAAATTGAAGGAATGAAAGAACAACAGACTCACAGACTCCAAGAAGGGACTAGCGATTACCAAAGGGAAGTGGTGGGGAGAGTGGGTGGAGAGGGAGAATGTGATTCAGGGGCGTTATGATTAGCACACATAATGTAGTGGGTCATGCAAAAATCAGTAATGCACAGAGAAGACAAGTAGTGACTTTATAGCATCTTACTATGCTGATGTACAGTGACTGCAATGGGGTGTGTTAAGGGGACTTGATAATATGGATGAATGTAGTAACCACAATGCTGTTCATTTGAAACCTTTATAAGATTGCATATCAATGATACCTTAATTAAAAAATATATATATATGCTTGAGAAAGCAGTAGTTATTGCCTTTAGTGTTGCCTATGCAAATTTGGAATTAATTTTTGTGAGTGAAATTGCAGAAACTCTTAAAAATTGTTGCTTTGAGAAAAAATTTTTGGAAAATCTGAGTTGACAATGAATTTTGAAGAATTTTCACATGAATTTGGAGAACCGAAAACAAAAGTGGGGTAGTGCCAATTATCCATTTGGTTATCAATCAAGTTTATCATTATTCTTGAGGGTGATTTAAGCAGGAAAAAAATAACTACAAATATTGTCTAAGTTTATAATAAAGAACCGACGTTATTTCCTATTCTACCATAATTCTTTTGATCAGTACTGAATCTAAAATCATCAGGGAGTGGGACAGGCCAGAAAGCAGACCTGTCCTAATCATTAATTTATCTTTATGCTGATAATAATCTTATATGTGGGAAAATAAAAGTTGTTTATAAGGAAAGTTTTAAAATTCTTGCTTTATTGGTCAAAGAAGACCACTTAGGTATTTACTATCATTATACTCTTAGATTAGTTTGCAAATAAAATGTAATATTACCCATATTGCCAAATTACATATACATATGCAATAATGAAATGAACTTTTTATGTAATCTTTTTGAAAACCACCTCACTTTGTTCTAAATGTGTCTGAAACTATTGCTATCAGTAAGGCTGAATAAAAGAGAACTGTTTAAATCAGATGAGTCTAAGAATATAATTTAAAAAGACTTTAAGCATGTAAGAGGAAATCATTAATTAACCAGCTAGCAGTAGCAGTTCTGTTCTCAGACTACAGGAATAACTGATGAGCATGCCACCATGCCACATACCCACTTGACCTTCCTCACCTTCACTCACATGCCAGGCTGAAACGACAGAAAGAACATCTGGGCATCTTGCCTGCCCAGTCTCCAGGGCTCTTGTTGCTGCCCTGAGCTAAATCTTTATTTAACCTTTGTTTTAATGATGAAAGATTGTCTCTCGGTCAGCAGTTCTCCACCTACAGTGCACTTTGTCACTAGTTCCCAATTTTGAACACTTAAGGATCAGGAAGCATGACTTTGCCAACTTACGTTATTTTTTCCTGTTTTTTTTTCACCCTCAAATTTTAGAAGCTTAATCTATTGACCTTAAGTATAAAATTGTTGAGTCAAATTCTCCTTGTACATAAGACTCCCTGGCTTAAGTTTAGCACCACAGGAAGCTGCACAAACTTTTAGTACATCAACATGTCTCTTAATGCAATTCCACTTTCCAAGTTGTGAATTGAGCCACAGATTTCTGAGCATTGACTGTAGAACAGGCCTGGTCGGGTTGATATTAGGGTTGTTTAATTTAGACGCCAATGTTTCAACTTTCAAAAATGCTGATGCTTCATTTCAAGGGGCTTAAGCATGGAAAACTGACTCCCTGTTTCAGTTGAACCATCAGTTTATTTATTAACATACAATTTTAAAAGCATGAATGAGAGAAGCAAAGCCTTTCTTGTGCATGTACCATAAACTTTATGTATTAGATACATTCTACAACAGAAACAATGTAGAAGCTAAGGAAATTCTAACTCGGGAAAAATAGGGAGGCAACTTGCCAAATCACTTTTGCAGATACTGGAGTTTGTTACAGATTCTTCAGTGAGAGGAACATATGCTGGGTTTTGCAGCTCATGCAGAGAAATGAAATTTCTGTTAGTAAGCATTTAAGGAAACTAAAGATGGTAAAAAAAAAATTCCAAAAAGTGAAAGAAAACTTCTGTAACAAAGTTGTAAATAATTGTATATAGTTATTTTTTTACTCATTATGTTAACAGCCAGAACATCAGCTGGAAGAAATAAACAGCACTAGTTTACCTTGGGCAGAGTTCACACTTGATCAACAATGACAACATCCTCTGAGAAAATAACTGCTTCACACCAAATAACTCACAAGTATCAGACTGCTTAGCACCCAGACATAAGAGCCATAACCTCTATTGATTAATGTCAGTTGACATTATCACCATCAGTTAAACAACAGCTATTTTCAAATTCATGCATATTAACAAAGTGAAATGAAAAATATCTCTAATCTGAATTTCTATAATGATAATACAAACATATCAGCCTTTATATAGATGGGTTATGATAAGTAGGAAAAACATGTAGGAAGGATGCAGTATCGTCAGTGTCATCTGGTCAAAAATGGGGAAAGATATCAATCCAATATACCCCCTGTCAGGCTGTAAAATTACTGCACAATACCTCTGATAAATTTTGTCTTCTTTTCATCCAGATTAATTCCTTTATCATTCTCCCAAAACAGAACTATTGACACTCTAACCTGTAGTTCAGTACATATTTTATTCCTGGAAAGATTTGCTAAATATTCTAACCCTCTTCCTCCAAGTTTGGATATTAGGTTTCAGACAATTTTTTTCTGGCAGTCTACTTTTCTAGCCTCAGGAATTCATTTTTTTAACAAATGATTTCTTAATTCAGTAACTAATCCTGCATCACCACCTGTTCTGTCCTCTTTTTGGGTAAATGGTCACACAAATCTAGTCCCTCAAAAAATGGTCAGTAATTCTGTTTATTTGCATGTTGGTCCTGTTATGGGCTTAATTGCACCCCCTCAAAGTTGTGTCAGCCTTCGTATGTTGAAGTCCTCACCCCCACTATCTCAGACTATTTGGAGATAGGGTCTTTATGAAGTGATCAGATTAAAGTGAGGTTTTTCAGGTGGGTCCTAATCCAATCTGACTGGTATTCTTATAAGATGCAGAAATTTGGGCACACAGAGAGGCACTAGGGATGTACGCACACAGAGGAAAGACCACGGGAGACTCAGTGAGAAGGTGGCCTTCTGCAAACCAAAGAGAAAGGCCTCTGGAGAAACCAAACCTGCTTACACAGTGTCCTTGGACTTGTATCTTCCAAAACTCTAAGAAAATTAATTATGGTTGTTTAGGCAGCCCAATCTGTGGCATTTGTTATGACAGCCCTAGCAGAACTAATACAGGTCTCTCCAAGCTAATACTAGTAAACTGAAACTGATCATGTTTAATTTTAATTGTTCATTTATTTTAAATAAGTTAAAAATTAATTTGATTGTATTTATTAATAATATGTGATATATTAACATGGTTCTAAAAGACATAACCATACAGAAAGCCACACTCACAACAAAAGTGTCACTTTCTATCACGTCTTTCACTTAATTTCCTTTTCCCAACATCCTCCAGCCTCACGACCACAGCCATTCTACCTACTCCCTTTCAGTTTTTGAGCTCTAATATTAGTTTTTCTCTTCTCTTTCTTGCTCCTTCCTTCCCCTTTCCTTTTTTCTTTTCCTCCCTTTCTTCTTTTCCTCTCTCTCTCTCCCTCTTTCCTGATTCCTTTGCAAATTATTAAAAAGATTATATGAATTCTGTATATTTGCTTCCTTCTTATACAAAAGGTAGCACCATACATAATTTTTGTGCATTAATATTTTTCAATAATGTACCTCGGAAATCACCCTTATCAGTTTAGAGAGATAGCCTAAATTCTTTTTCTGAAGCTTTCACTACTGTCCTATGCCTGAAAATAGGTTGTTTCCAATAAATTTGCCATCACAAATGCTGTAATAAGCAAACTTGGGTACATATATTTTCACAATGTTGAAGGTATATCTTCACAGTAAATTCCTAGAAGGGGGAATGCTAAATCAAAGATAATTGCAAATTCTGTTTTGTTAGATACTGCCAATTTTGTCTCAAAAGGACAGTCTTCATTTTTACCAACTGTGTATTACTGTATTTTTCCAAAACAATGAAGTATCCAACTCTGATTTTTGCTTGTTTGATAGGTAAGAAATTTTTCTTAAATATTGTATTTATTTAGTAAATCATTTATCTATAATTATTTTCATACTTACATTATTTTTCTTTCCAAAATCACTATTTAATGAATGTTGTACTTCATAGATTTATCATCTCCTAATGTACTCCTCATATTTTTCAGCTGTGTGCTTTTGTTTTATGTGTTCAGAAATTTCATGAATTTTGTAATCCTACTAACCCTTCTAATATCTTCAGCTTTAAATTTTGTATATCAAATTTATGTAATTGTTATTTGATATTTATTTTTCTTGGAGCAATTTGCTTATCTTTTATGAATTTTTTTAAGAAAATATGTCTGGAAAAGCCGATTATGTTTCCTACTTTTCTTCTGTCTCCAGAATTACGTTGTTTCTCACGTCAGCCTGTGGCAGGCCACCTTGGTTTTTCTCTCTCATTCTGTTGAGTTATTTCTAAAACCTGATGACCTAGCCAGTAACATAATTAATACTGATAGCTTATCCAAGTTCCTTCTGTTGTTGCGTAGATACATGTTCCTAAACACTTCACCCCGAAGTTAGAGTAGCTCTGTGAACGTATGTGTGTATGGACGGCAAACTTTATTATGTGGCGAGGACAGACAGCCAAAGGCTGTCTTTCACGAAATCATTAAGATGAACTTGTTGGATGTTAGAAGTTACTGTGAGCCATAGCCCATCCATGCAAATCTTAATTTTTTTCTAAAATTAATTCTCATTTAAGCCAAGAATAAACATTTACCACTCATCACTCTGTGAATGTGGAGGGTGGGGAACAATTAGAGAGTGCTGACAGATTGAGCAATTTCTTAGTCTTTAAATCAATGTCGAGACTCTTCCCTACAAAGAACAGGAGTTTTCCGTGATTGCCAGTCATCTTGGAGCCTCTCTAGTCTTAACAGGAGGGATGGCACCCCTTTTATTTTAGCTTTAAGTTCTTACAATTATTACCTATAAAGTTTTTATTTTGCTTAGCTTAAGATACTTAAGCATTGTTTAGATTAATAAAAGTTGTCAACTGTTGTCAATGAAAACTCTGTACAGCTAATAAGGACAAGCAAGTAATTTTAGGGACTTCATCTAAAATTTTGATAATCTGACTTATGCAGGGCAGTCAAAAAGGTCCTTAATTTTTTAACCCTTTATATTTCCCACTGCACAATTTACCAGTAATAGAAATGATTACTCTCCTAATTCTTAGCTAATTAATATAGCAATGGATAATGATATTTGTCTCACTGGATTTAAAAGTCATATCGCAGAGTTTAGACTTTATAACCCAGTAGAAGCCAGCCGGCAAAGGACTGCCTCCTTTTCCCAGGCTTGCTTTCTGCCTAGAGATTCCATTGCCAATGTTAGAGCCTTGGCATCACATACTGTCACAAGATGTGTAAAACAGTCACATATTAATTTACGTTTTCTTTATTATGCTCATGTTGAAATCAAGAAGCCAATAAGTAAATCAGAGGGGGAAAATAAACCTATGTGGAGACAATTTTTAACATTAGAACCATACTCACAGGGTGAGTAGAGGCTGTTTGGTTGAGGATTTTTGGCCGATCAAATAACTTCATGTTGCTCTAATGATTTCAGTTACCTCTTGAACTCAGTAATTTCTAGGATACATTATTAGATGGTATACCCTAATGAGATAAAAATGTGCTCACATTATAATAAGATCGCTGATGTATGAGATATGAAAGTGAAGCATCCACAAGCAACTCTTTCTTGCATAGGAAAATGTTTTGCTAGTGCTGTGGTCACACTGCTTCCTGACTGGGCATTAAGTCAACTCAAGACCCTCCCATTCTGGCTTCAGTTAATGGAAGAAGGGGTGAATGTTCTGAATGTATTGGGAAGTTGCCCTGTGAGGGCTTTTTAGTCAGCCCTTTCTTCCATCTCCAGCCTCCATCCTCATCCCCTGTAAAGGACTGCTGTGATTCAGGGGACAGAGTTTCTGTGTCCCAGATCTCTTTTGGAAAGGTTTCTGTCTCTCTGGGATCCAGAACATTTTGCCCCATTTGCCTTGTTTGCCCTGTGACATCAACTCTTTGATAGGTTCAAAAAATAAATGATATTTTAGATAATCTGACATTTTCTTATTTTTTATTGTGGTAGCAGTGCTCCCTCCACTTAATGCATCCTACATGGAAATCAAACTATGTTGCCTTATTGGACATGCATTGCTATGTTGGGAAGGTGTATATGAAATAATTCTTTACTTTATCTTGGTTGTCCTGTTTCTGTCATGCCCTCCAAGTCAAAATTTTCTTCCAAGCAGTCAGATTCTCTTTCAGGAAATTTTTACTCTTCAAGACATGAAACAAAAAGTCAGGAGCATTAGATATAGAGACAGAAGCTAGAATATTACTTAGGAATATTGTCTGATTATTTCTGAAAGGCAACTTACTTAGGTTCCAGTAGATCCACTGGAATCATTATTGGACTATTAGAATTACTGCTGCGACCTGAATAAACATCCATTGGGAAGACACATGGATGGATTTTTAAAAAAATATTTCCTACTTCTCTAAACAGTCTCAGAGAAAGCATATGGTAACTAAGGTGACTGGAACATGGCTCTGTTTCTAACACTTTAAAATAACTTAATACCACTATTAACAGTTTCTCAGTTGCTTCATTCTGAGGAAAAAAAGTTTATACTGCCAGTCAGAAATGTTTTGCCATTGGATATTTTGTGAGAGGAATTTAAGAAAACGTAAATTTTGTGAAACAAAACAAGAATATGTAATCTATATTCCACCAAATATTCAAACAGCGTGCTAAGGAAAAAGAAAAGTTCAAAAGTTACAATTTACCATATATCTTCTACGTCTGTTATCAGTTTGAAGAAGTGTCTGAATTTTTCTTCATTTTAATGTGAATTAGTCATCAAGTCTTCAAAGAACCTACTGAGAGGAATCATTCTGAAAAGGATTTGGGGAATGAATTTAAGTTTGAACCTGATTTCATCATAACTAATTAATACCCAGCTATTTTAGTCTGAACTCACAGGTGATTTTAAATCATGTTTCATATTCCTAACACACAGCAAGCACTCAAACTCAGTTATTATACTACATTTTAAATGACAATAATATTTACCTCATATGGTTTCTATACAAAATAATAATGTGTTTAAAGCCCTTGGAATAATGTCAGATGCAGGGTAAATACTAGTCAATGGGTAAATATTGAAAAATACATTTTCTAGATTATATAGATGCAGTAGATGCTAAGAATTTATGTGCATTCAACATTAATAGAGGGATTTTGAAAACTAAGAACTTTACCTATGAAGTTGAAATTTCAGAAGTTTAGTGATTAATTGACTTTGTAATTTGTGTTGTTTTCCAGGAAGCTAGTAAATAAATTAGATAATAGGCCTGCTTTTTATATAAAATAATTACATTTTTATATACAAATTTGCCATCTATACTATTAAAAACTTTAGAACTCAAAGTTTATTTTGGAATATAAGAAATAATATCCCCAAGAAGAAAGCTGGGAGCATTATACTCCCTGACTTCAAACCATGCTACAAAGCTACAGTAATCAAAACAGTATGGTAGTGTTACCAGAACAGACCCATAGATCAGTGAAACAGAACAGAGAGCCCAGATATAAATGCACACATATATGATTGATTAATATATGATCAAGGAGCCATGAATATACAATGGGAAAAACATAGGCCTCTTCAGTAACTGGTGTTAGGAACTTCAGTAACTAGATAGCTATATGCAAGAGAATGAAACTGGATTACTGTCTAACTCCATACACAAAAGGAAACTCACAATGGATTAAAGACCTGAATGTAAGTCATGAAACCATAAAACTCCTAGAAGAAAACACAGGCAAAACTATCTTGAACATAAGCATGAGCAACTTTTTTCTATACATATCTCCCTGGGCAAGAGAAACAAAATAAAAAGTGAACAAGTGGGACTACATAAAACTAAAATACTTCTGTACAGCAAAGGACACCATCAACAAAACTAAGAGGCATCCTACAGTATGGGTGGATATATTCATAAATGATTTATCTGATAAGAGGTTAACATCCAAAATACATAAGGAACCCACAAAACAACACAAACAAAACAAATAACCCAATTAAAAAATGGTTAGAGGACCCAAATAGACATTTTTCCAATGAAGAAATTCAGGTGACCAACAGGCACATGAAGAAATGCTCCAAATCCATAATCATCAGGTAAATGCAAATCAAAACTACAATGAGATATATCACCTCACACCAGTTAGAATGGCCATATCCAAAAGAAAAGAAATAACAAGTGTTGGTGAGGATATAGAGAAAAGGAAACCCTCCTACACTGTTGGTGGGACTGTAAATTTGTTCAGCCACTGTGGAAAGCAATATGGAGGTTCCTCAAAAAACTAAAATTAAAAATCCTGTATGCCCCAGTAATTCCACTTCTAGGAATTTACCAAAAGTAAACAAAATGCCTGATTCCAATATATTTAGGTTTGACTACTCTCTAAAAAAGATAACCAACTAAGGCATACCTTCTTTCAAATGAAAAGTGAAAGAAGTAATTAGATAGCACTCAAGTGCTCTGTGGTGGGGAAATACTCTTTCCTTTCCAATAATGTGAAGCAAGAGCTCTACACTTCCAAAATTCACATTTAGTGGCATTATCGTGGTTGGTGTCAACCCAGCAACAAAGTAATCTGACAGGGTCATTAAAAAAGGGCTGGGAGTGGATGATATGACAGCAATTTGCTAAATATCAAATAGGAACATGATTATTGGCCTGGAAAAAAGTGCTAATAAGGTGGCCTGCTATCTGACTTTGTGCCTTATTTTCAGTGATCTGTGGCTGGATGCATTGTAAGTCTCATAGAGTGATGAACACTGCGCCACATTTATGAATAAAATGACTAAAAAGTCAAAACCAGACCTATTAAGCAAAGTGACTTGAGAGGCTAAAGTGCTAAATCAAATGAAAGTACCTCATTTGGATTCAAAAAAATAGCATTAAATGGGACTGAACCTGTCATATGAAAGAATGAGGCTAAGCACATGAATATAATAGGCACTAATCCTTGCTTTTATAAAAATCAAGGACATCTTGCATCTGTGTAGATTTTGCTATGATGCTAACACAGAATACAAATTAGACCTGACTTTAAAATATAAGTGTAATGATAAGTATAAGAGACAAGGAAAATAGGAAAACCATTTCAATAACAGAGTTAAAATGATAATCACATTTATGATTCTATTTTAACAAATACAATAACTTAATGGAAATGTCCAAAGAAAGTCTTTACAGGTTAATTGAATTTAAAACAAAATGCCAGTATCGCAGCTTTGTCCCTGATATTATATATACCTGCTGAACTTGCATGAAGTAGTAATTTACCTTTCAGCTTTACATTTAATTTTAAATGGTATTTAAATAGACATTTTTAAGAATTAAATAAAATTTAAATGTGTATCACAATAGAGAATTGTTTTTTTATAAATGTAAAGACAAAGTAAAAACAGATTTTAACAAATACCAAAAAATTTTCTTTCTTCATAAGATTTTTAAATATACAATAAAATATGCTATTAGACTGAAATTAGCAGGTTCAATTTATGTATTTCAGTTTTCTAAGAGTGATTTATTTTCTTTAAGGGAAAGTGAGTTGTGATGATCAGTTTAAATTCAAAACCTAAGATCTTATTCCTTAAATCAGTATTATTTATTTAATTTTTTCCATGTTTATTATTTTGTAAACTGTGAATTTTTATTTTATGATTTTTACAAATGTAGAATGGATACAGTAATAAATGCATCAGATTTCATTAAAATACTTATTTTATAGAACTACATATACATAATTTTTATACAGAATGTTGGAATGGTTAATTTTATGTGTCAGCTTGACTGGCCCCCAGATTCCCAGATTAAACATTGTTTCTGGGTGTGTCTGTGAAGGTATTTATTGATGAGATCAGCATTTAAATTAGAGGACTCAGTAGACTGTCCTCCCCAGAGTGAGTGAGCATCATCCAGTCCACCAAGTGCTTGAAAGAACAAAAAGGCAGACAAAGGAGAAATTCACCCCTTTTTTTACCCTCCTAACACATGAGCTGGGACTTGGATCTCCTGCCCTCTTTGCTCCTTTTTCTGAGATCTTCAGATCTAGACTGGACTCTACACCATTAGATTCCCTAGGTCTCCAGCTTACAGAAGGTAGAGGTTTCTCAACCTTCATACTTGCATGAGCTATTTCTTGTAACAAATCTCTTCATTTATATTATATTAACCTTATCAGTTCTGTTTCTTTGGAGAACACTAATTAATAAAAGTATTTAAATCTCTTTAGTAAACTTTGGACCTGGTATATCTCTTTTTATATATGAAGCATTCAGTTATGATGTGTGAGGTTTATTTATTTTTTTTTGCAAACCAAATATAGTAGAATCCCTCAAATAAATGCATACCTTTAAGTATCTTCCCCCAACCCTCCAGATATCTTAAATATTGGTATCAATTCAGTGTGTGCTTAAGATTTGATTCCTATTGTACTGAAGCTTAAAGTATTTTAGAATGTTATCTATTTCAAGAAAACAAAGAAAGCCAGTTTTTGTGTAATAGACAAATAATACAAGCTTCAGTTTTTTTTAGCATTGAAGGGGGAATGGAGGAGATGCTTTAAAACACAGATTTCATATTAAAAATAATTCATAGATAGGAAAAACATTCCCCAGTCTCTCAGAAGCCCCTGGAAGCCATGGTAATACAGGGAAATTGATACAGATAGTAATAAAATCACCACAGGCATATTGACTAGATTTATGTAGGATATGAGAGTAGATTGAGTAGTAGTATTCTCATATTCTTTATTTGGAAGAAGTAAAGATTGAGGAGTACATTTTAGCTGTGGTGCACTGAAATGAAAGTTGTCCTTTATGAGCCTTAAGAATGAGTAAAGATATTCTCAAAAAAGGCACTTAACCTAAGTATCAAGTTTAAGTACTGAACTGAAAGCTAGGTATCAATTACTTTCAATAAAAATTACTTTTCTTTAGAGAACTAATAATATTTTCAATAATAATAGAGAAGTAATATTTTCTTCAGAGAGAAACTGGAAGACTTCTGTCCTCAAATTTATTAAAAGCCAAAGGAGTCATTTAAAATTACAACCTGGGACTAACTGTAATGCTGCTCTGAATGAGACTACAATACTTGTTTCATAGTCTAAACCAGTGGTTGTCAAAACTGAACATTCAGTGGATAAATAAATTGAAGACTTGTAAAACACAGAAAACAGCTCAACTGCAGAGTTTCCAATTCTCTAGGTCTGGATTGGGCCTGAGAATTCTCTCTTACAAGTCCCTAGGTGATTCAGCTGCTCTAGAGAACGCCACTTCAGAAATACTAGTCTATATCTTGGTCAGTTTATTTCAGGAAATATTTAACAGGCACAGAAAACATACTTAATTAGGTATGGTATTCATATTTGTGCTAGGTGTAAAAAGAAGCAAAAAGCCTGTCTCCTATCTATACTGCAACTATTCTGACACACATACATGTGCACATACACACACACATAGTTTTAAGACTCAAAGGTTAGTCTTACTCATCCAAAAAATGTGTACCAATGACTCTTCTTCACTGTGGAGGAAGGAGCTAAAATAGTTAACTTGAGATCCTTTTTTTCCCCCAAATTTTTCAGTCTGGGAGACAGGAACACTCCTCTAAAAAGAAAAAGAGCAGGTGACCCAGTCACCTTGCAAACGTGCTGATAACTGGCTCTTCCGGAAAACAAACTAATGATGTTAGAATTAAAGGGAAATCCATATCAAAGGGATTATCTAAGTAGATCTCTAATTCAGGATTGCTTATGTTAAACAAGCATGTGATCTATGGCTTATGACCCACCAGCAATTCCACTTCATGGTGGATATGCTAGTGTTGGTTTATTTTGTGCATATACCTGTAAGTCTCTCCAGTTCTTTCTTTTACCTCACTCATCAACAAAATACTCATTTCGGTGAATAAAATTAGTGGTGAGAAAAAGAAAACAATTTAAAAATAGGGGAAGGGTTTAATAGACATTTCTCCGAAGAACAGCAACCAAAAAGTGTATTAAAAGATGCTCAACATCATATGATTAGATAAGTGCAAATCAAAGCTATAATGACATGTCATTTTATACCCACTTGATAACTATAATAATAAAAAGATAATAACTAGTGTTGGTGAAAGTATAGAGAAAGTATAGTAGACATCTAAAAATTTTACAGCCTCTTTAGAAGTTACTGAAAAATAACAGTTACCTTATGACCCACCAGCAATTCCACTTCATGGTGGATATGCTAGTTATATAGCAAATTAAAACATATGTCCATGCAAAAACTTGTACATCAATGTTCATAGCAGGCTTACTTATAATACTCAAAGGATTAAACAACCCAAGTACCTATCACTTGAAAGGATTAGCAAAATGGATTAACAAAAATATACTGTATGTTATAGGTTGAATTGTTCCCCATAAAGATATGTTAAAATTTCACCCAGGTTATCTGTGAATGTGTCTTTTAAATTCTTTACTTTCTTTACATTCAAACATTTACTTTAGCTTGAAATAGGGCGTTTCAGATTTGATCAATAAAAGTTGAGGTCTTAATGAAATATGCCTGGTGTCCTCATAAAGAGAGAAAAACAACATGTAAAGACAGAGACATACAAGGCCATGTGATGACAGAGGCACAGGCTGGCATGATACACCTGTATGCCAAGGAAAATCAAGGATCTGCAAACATCACCAGAAGCTAAAAATAGGCAAGGAAGGATCCCACCCAGGGTCTCAGAGGAACCATGGCCCTGCTGAAAACTTGATTTTAGACTTTTAGCTTCCAGTATGGTGAGAGAATGCATTTCTGTGTTTTTACACAACCTAGTGTGTAGCATTGGGTTACAGCAGTCTTAGGAAACAAGTATTCCATACGATGGAAGAGAGTCAGCTACAGAAAGAAATCATGTGCTGGTACATACTACAACATGGATGAAGTGGAATAAGCCGGACACAAAAGACAAATACTGAATGATTCCGCTTATATGAAATACCTAGAAGAGCCAAATCCTTAGAGACAGACAACAGATTAGCAGTTGCCAGAGGCTGGAGGGAAGGAGGGATGCGGAGTAATTCACTTATGGGTATGAGATTTATTTTGGGAGTGATGACAATATTCAGCACTTAGGTATTGGTGATGGTGGTACAACTTTGTGAATATACTTAAAAGCACTGTAATTTGCACTTTAAAACTGACTGTAGTGGTATGTGAATGAAATCACAATATAAAAAAAGACATAATAAGGGTAAGGTAAAATGCCTCAAATTAGTCAGGATAGCTCCCTCCTTATGGACACTAGTTTCATAAGTTTATTATGTAACGACCTTACACAGACCTCTTAGTCAAGACTTCTGTGCAATATTTGGGCTCAATTTTGAGCTCACTGAAATATTTGTTAATAAGAAATCTGCTTAAAAATCTCCCCCAGACTTCTATACTATTTGTAACTGTCATTCCATGGTAATCAATTTCCTTCCAATGCTCAGATTTAACTAAAATTTGGCTGTCTTCAAAGGATAGTACTTCTGTAGATGCCTCATGCAGAACAACATGTTAATACTCATATGCTCAAGTGCTAGGCTTAAAACCGAAGTTTTATTCTCCTACTTACTGTGACCATGTATTCAAAGAATGTCCGAAGTATCATTCTTTCTATTTCATATAAATAAAACCTCATGTTCTCCATTGAGGTCCTTTCCTTCTGGTTAATTCTCCTTGGTACCACTTTGTTATGGCCAATTACAAATATTCTTTGAACTTTGCTGAATTCATTGAATGGCCAAATTTATGTTTCCTTCCAGCACAAACCCCCTTATCACACTGATTCAGTCTTTTGATTTCCCACCTTTAAATTCCTAGGAAAGAAGGTAATTGTTTCTAGGCTTACCCAATAAAATTTACTTCAGGAGTCAGCTTTTTCCTGGCCAGAATCTTTATCATGTTTTTATCTTTATTCATATTACACACATGATCAATTTTCCCAAAATATGGCCCCAATTTTAAGAGCTCCAGCAATAATTCTCAAAAAAAAGGATCTAATAATTCTCCCTACTAGAACCACAATATGTTTTAGTTAAGAGACCTAGACAGTGCTAAGCCTGAAATTTAAACATAGATCAAAATGCCTGTAAACCCTGAGTTCCCTTTGATTGGATTATATGGTTCCTCAAATAATCAGTCATATTTGAGTACAAGAAACAGACTCTTCAAACTACATCAAGAAAGGATTTGTGTGTGTGTGTATGTTTTTGTTGTTTTCTTTTTTGTATGAGCATGAAATCTCACGGATATGTGAGGTTAATGTCATGAAAATTGAAGTGGAAATATGGTTCTGGCAGTTGGAACTTAAAGTTAATAATGTAGCTAATTTCTTTTCTACATGGTTCTTGTTGCAAGTTCAGAGAAGAACAATTGGTTCAGGTTCTTTTATAGAGTAACTTCCAGTATACATATGGAATATGTGCCTTTGTGTCAGTTTTAAACTTCTTCAACTGTTTCCAGTTTCTTTGTTACCAGAAGGAATGCAGTAAGAAAGTATTCCTTACTGTATTCCTTAGCTCATACATAAGCAATTATGAGTGAAGCAACAATCCTTAGAAGATGGTGTAAGCAACATAGTAACCCTGAATGACTTAGTACCCTTATTTATTCTGTCCAAACAGTCTGGTCCCTGTTTATACAGCTCTTAATGCTTTGTAGCCTAAATGTTGCAACTCTTAAATGGGAAACATCAAAGGCTTCTTACTAGGAAACCTCAAAGTCATACCACAAATTTTATCTAGATGTTATCTTTTAATTTCCTTTATGACCATGGTTCTCAACCCTGGTTAACAAATTACCAAAACCTGGAGAGATGTCACGAAGCACTGACGTCTGGCCCCCATCCCAAACCTATTAAATTAGGATCTCTAGGGTGGAGCTCAGATACTGATACATGTTAAAAGCTCCCCTGATGATATGGATCCATAGTCTTTAAGCAATGTCAGTCTCAAGGTCCACAGCCTCCAGGTGATAGCATTTCTTTCCAAAGCCCATAATGACTTATTCCAAGGTTACACTGATTCTTATCAGTGGCCAACAAACCACCACAAAGTGGCATACATAGAGAGAGAAAGGAAAAAAGAGAATTACACAGCTTCAGTTTCAGCTCCAATGTATGAAGTGCTTGGTCCCATCCCTCCCATTCTTAGAACGAGAAAAAGCTATGCAAACTAAAACACAGTGGTTTTCACTGGACACTTCCGCAAACTGAGGCTTCTGCATCTTATACATCTTTCACTTATAATCAACTGTAATTTTACTGGAGTCCAGGTGACATAGTGAATATACATGGGAACAAAGGATGTATACCGTAATATTCTAGCTTCAGTGTTTTAATGAGACCGTTTTGTTGGGATCTTGTAAGTGTCTCTTTTTCTCTTTCAGAGGTAAAGCTTTTCTCCTGTTCTCCGCTTTTGCCAGTCTATTGCCTTCAAGCTTTGTCTCTTGATGACAATGTTTATTCATCCCATAGGTGAGACAAGAAGGATGGAGAGGGCTGGAATTGGGGAGATACTCCCTCCCTCAGCCAAAGTCAGCCCTGACCTAGGGCACTTGCATGCTGCAAAACCTGGGAAGACAAGTGTATCCAGAGACATAGAAAGGCAGCCCTAATTAATTACCTGAAAGAGAAATTACAGGCTCTATAAACTGGTAAGAACACACAAATGGTAATTTTGGTGAGTTGCTGAAGGCAGAGGGTGGAATAGAGAAAAATATGAGGGTAACACTCTTGGGAATACCCTAACCCTTCAAGAGCTTCCCCTCCAAGAATCTGAACAGTTTCTCAATTTTAGGATACAATGAAATCTTCTGCAGGTTTTGGTGTGTGGGGGGTGGGGAGCAGGATAGGAGAAAAGTACCAGTTTTGAAATATGGCCAAAGTATTCTCCATAAATCAGGCCTAGTCTCCAGGGGAAAGGACCGCCAGAGCTCAGTTCTGAAACCACACTCTAGCTGGATTGTATCATGTTAACAATAGGGAAAATTGTGTGAGGGCTATATGGGTATTCTCTGTACCATCTTTGCAACATTTCTATAAATCTAAAACTACTTACTCATGAAAAGGTTATGAGATTAATGATTGGTCATCTGCTATAACTGATAAAATATTGATGGCTAGGAGAATTCTCTCTGGAATGTTAACTGACTGCAAATTGCCACTTTTGATTAAAGACTGTTGAAAGCTACTCAATATGATAGCCCCTAAATTCTTTACCCACAAAAGCATACAGTTAAATAAGAATCAACGCATAGCATTTTCTCTCCTTCTGTATAGGTAACAAACAACAAATCCCAGAGACATATCTTACTGAACACTGTTTTAAAGGGATTTAGAATAGAAAACAAATTGAGGATAATTTGAACTACTTGTGGGTTCTGTTGGGTGTGCTGAGAAGTACTTTCTCAAACATCTACATGAAGGAATAGTGGGGACTATTTTACAACTGAACAGAATAATGCAATAAACAGAATCACAAAACATCAGGCACAAACATGCATTATATTTTTAATACAGTGACCCCAACCAGAGTTAAACCTGGCTTTATGGGGTTAATTTAGACTCAAGTTCTCCCTTGAGAGTATCTCAACAATCTGATAACTCAATCTGTCAATGGAAAGAAATAAATAAAGGGTAAAATATACCTGAAAAATTTCACTCTAATATTATATATTCCTGAGCCTGAAGCAAAGTCCCCTCATTGAAAAAATGAGGACAGGAGCTAAAGATATGGGTGACCTTTAACATACTGTACTAGCATGCCATATAAAAGCCATCCTATTTTTCTTTTGTGATCTATAAATTTTTTTGATAAAATGTTCTATAAAAAAATGTTTGAGGGGTAAAGAACCATTGATGTATAGGCCTCAGTGTGAACAAAACATAGGCTTTTATGTTAGATTAATATTTTCCTGGCAATATTTGTGCAAGGCCTTAATGTTCATGGGAATATCATGGTTTATGATTAACTAAGGCCAAAATAACAGAGGATATCCATTGCCAATAATGTAAAAGATAATCACTCAATCATAATAAGTCCTACAAGCCTCCTGATGGTACAGGACTGTCTACCACCAGCTCTACCTCCCTCTCACCAGACACATTCCCCATTAACTCATCTTCTCCTAGCCCTGTCACAATTGGCCATTGCCTAAGAATGCTGGTCACAGATGAGAAGGTTTATCATAATATAGAATACTGATCTCCAGTTCTTAACCTGTTGTTTATGATCCCTCTCAAAGTCTTCTCTCATTATGGAAAGTATATTCATGACTGTACAGCTGGGTCCCTGCCAGAACTCAATCACATGGCCCCAACTGCAACTTAGCTGAGAAATGTAGAAGTGCACATGAATATTCAGTGAGTGCTAACCGTCTCTGCCACAGACTTTCAGGAGCAGAGTCATAATATAGCTAGCTGTTTCCTAGCTGAGTTCTCTCCAGAAACAAAGCTTCAGATATTCTGCTTGTTCTTTGCTGAAACCAACAGATGTAACCAAACCTTTAATTCTTTAATATTTAGTCACTTTTAAATAATCCTATGATTTCAACTGTGCTATTCCACAGTTTATTCCCAGGGTTTTAATTGCCATGTATATGTAGAATTGCAGAGATCAACAAACCCTTACCCTCAGCCCATCCACTCCTGAGTGGTAGCTCTCCTAATAGGTATCTCCACCTAGTGGTCTGAAACATGTTTCAAACACAGCATGTCCAACAATTAAATTTTTCTCTTGGCTTGAGATCTATTCCTTTCCTTTCGTTTTTCATCTTATTAAGTGGTATTTACAGTTTCCTAGTGTTTGAGCCACAGACCTGAACAATATTGTTATTTCTTTAATTTCTTTTCCTCTCCACCTTTCCCTCATTAAATATATTAGCAAGGCTAGCTGGTTTTTGTCTCACTATATCATATTTCTATCTACATTTCTCCATCCCCATGCCTCAACCTTAGTTCAAGTCAATAGTGCCTCTTTCCTTGGTTGAATCATCTCCAATCCATTCCTCACACTAGAGTGATCTTAATAAAAGACAAATTTGATCATATCAGTTTCTTATTAAAGGTAGTCAAAGATTCCCATTATCCTTAAATGAATTTCAAAATAATGTTTGCTTGCAAAGTGCTACAAGGTCTGTCCTGTGTCTATCTCTCCAGCCTATGTCTCATATACTTCAGTAACTACTGACCTTTTATTCCTTCTCTTTCTTCTTAGATTTGTTATTCACACATATTGTTTCTATTCTTGAATGGTTCTGCATCTCTCACTTCCATTCACTCTCAACATTTGTCAGGCTAATTCCTGTCCTTCCTTCAAGTCTCACTGGGAGCGTTATACAGCAGGTTAGGTATTTTACCCACGTTTTTCTGTAACTCTTTTATTACAGATTTAAAGTATACTTAATTATAATTGTCCACACAAATGAATATGTCCCTTTACCTTGTTTATTATTTATGACAGTGTATATTATTTCATTTTAATATAAATTTTAATTAGATCTAGAGTTTAAATTCAATTTAATTATATTTCATTTTAACTCAATTTTGATATAATGCTTTCCCTAATTTAATATCCCATACCATAATATTCTCACTTGTTGAACAGCTATACTACTTTGAATGGCTCCTGAATATATGCTGTTGAACAGCTTCTTTTCCCTATATAGGTCTGTAGCAATTAGTAGCAAGATCATTGAAAAAAATTACAAGTTCACTGTTCCAAAAATCCCGCCCTAATACTACTTTACAAATTTCTATGTTTGGACAAATAAATATTGACACATCCCATACAATCAATAATACTGAAATATGAGGATATTTTTATAAATTATCAGTGTTTTTGCATAAGTGGGAAAGCAAAACAATATAAGTCCTTTGAAATTGCCTCTCTGAATATATAATGGAAAAGTGACACCCACTGTATTTTTTTATAATGCAAAATATGATATGTGTTCCACCTAATCATTATATGTATGGATATTTCCAATGCTACATACAAATCCATTTCAAAAGTTATTTTGATCAAATTTTAAAAATATTTTAACATAGAAAATGTCAGATATATTTTCTGTAATGTATAATGCTCAGGATGCTGTTTAATTTTCAAATAAAATCCTATTGCTTAATATCGAATTATTGAAAATTGAGAGATGGCAATAACTAAATGTTTTTAGTTAAATCTAACAAATAAGAAACCTTCACACTTATAGTAAATTCAGTCTTTACAGTTTCTCATTTACAGAGTTTCTTCTCAGGTAAAACATTTTATAAAGTAATTTCCCTGTAATGTTTACTAAAATATTTTTTAAAAGAAAGAGTTATCAGGCAACTACTGTGACATGAGCGGAAACTTACTCATTATCTGAAAGTCAAAGGCAGGTAACTCCAAAGCATAATGCAAGTGGAGTGGTGCCGTGAGGCCAGTGAGAAGGTGATCAGGAGAAGCTGGTAACTTTTCCAGTCGGGCCTGTGGCCCATAGAATGGACAGCTGGGGGGCAATAAGAGTTTCACTCTGTATGACTGAAAGTTACTCTAAGGAAATGGAAGCTCGGCCTTTTACAGCAGAAAGTTTCAACTTGAACCTGAATGACCGTTATTATTGTCAATCGACCAGAAAGTAAGTTCAAAGTAGTTGGAACATTTGAAGACATAGAAGAGAAGGAAAATAGAGGAGTTAGGACATAAAACTATTTCTAAAGGAAGAAGAATGATAGAGTTCGGGATTTGCCTTGTAACTTCATACAATGTTTACTGTAGACTTGAAAGGTAGGATTAAAACAGGCATGCTAGTATGCCTAGTGCTGTCCAGGAGGCAGGAGCTCCTAAATTTCCACATAAAATGGGGTCAAATCCAGCCACAAGTCCTCTGCAAAACTAAGTGCCATCTCATTATTTGTCAAGGTTCTCTTTTGGTTGTTATTGTCTATTCATGTCTGGCTGTGATTTTTCAGCTTTTGCTACATTCTCATTACTCCATTTGTGTGTGGTGGTTTCATGCTGAGCCAATTTGGAGATATAAAAAAAAAATTATCTTTGTTCTCTTTACCCTCTGTCACGAATAATACCACTGAAAAGAAATATCATTTCCTGGAAATTCTAGTATAACTCTAGGAAATGCTATATGACAGCACTCTATTGAAAATCATTTTCAAATGACACCCAAATTCCCACACCTTAAGGTCTTCCTCTCATCTATCAGTCCAGGCACCAACCTCCAACCATATTGTTCTGCCTTCTTTCCTCTTCCCACACATCACTATCTTTCTTCTTTTTAATCTGTTACATTCCAGATGCCTGTTCACTTTTTAATAGACAATTTAGCTAAACATTTTATAAACTCCTCACATCTCATGACCATAAACCTTCAGCTTGTGTTTCCAAGGGATTTAAAAAAATAATTTCCCTAAGCAAAGGGAATTAGTTAACAAAAATAAACCTTGACTTGAACTAGTTAAATTACTTTTTACTCCCAGAAAACTAATTCCCTTTCTAGTGAGAATACTTAACCCAGCTTCCAACCACAAGTAAATTAATTACAAGAAAGCCTTCTTAATTCTGCTCATTTATGTTCCACCAGTATTTATCACAATGCTTGGGACACAGTTGATGCTTAAAAAATGGACAGGATAAATGACTAATTGATTAATAAGAAAGGCATCAATAAATAACATTAAGAAATATCAGAGATATTCATGCAGCATAAAAGGTTACAGTATATTCTAGTTGCAATCCTCCTAGGAGTCAGAGAAAATGAGAATGGCAATTTTGCTAGTAATGCAACATATAGACTGTATCTTTGTAATGACAACTTTTGTAGTAGGAACACTAATTTCCTGAATACAGAGACTTAGCTCACTTTTATGCCAATTACTTAATACTCATGTGACTACCTACAGTAATATGTGTTTAAAAAAAAGAAATGTGGGACGTTTTTGGGGTAAATTTAGGTAATCCTGGCATTTGTATAGTCAATGGCAGATCTCTGAAGTCCTTTTGTTAACATAATAGTTAATTGCTGTTTATTCTTAAAGGAACATTTTAAACAAATTACTAACCAACTGCATTTCTAAAATCAGATTCCTCCAAATATGTGTATGAATGTTACTCTTGTTGAATTGTGTAGCTCCTAGATTCTCCAACTTCCTATGCAAGTTTTCCAAGGCTATTTTACTTCCCCATAGTTAACCCTAACTTCCTTTGCCTGCAGTTTCTTTACATCTTTGTGTTTAAGCTGAACTTACTGGTCTGTCCAACTCTTCGTCATTCTGGCCACACTCTTTCCTTACTTACCAAAGCTTCCTCCTTATATACACTTTCTTATCCTAATCTGCCTTTAACTAACTGCTGTTCCCCCAGTAATTCCCTTGTTTTACATGTCTCTTCTCCTTTCTCTTTAGTTTTAATTTTTTTCTATTTTATCCTTTCATGTTTATTCTTATCTAAATTTCAACTTCTTCCTCCTCAGTACTTGGTTGATTTTTCCACTTCACAAATAAACAACCATCTAGTAGTAGTAGCAAAAGTGGTTCTGCACATTTTATTTCACTAGAAATGAAATTATTTAATTAAGTATATAGATTACTTGAGAAATTAAAGAAAAAAATGTATCATTCAATAGGCCTAATATAATTCACATTAAAATCTGTTTTAATAAGTTTTGTTGCATAATTCTTGCCACGTCATTGATTTCAAAGGACTGTTTATAAAAAAGAATATGTATTTTTAAAAATGTTATACATTTAAGTTCACAATCTACAACATTTAGCAGACTGTTGATAATATAATCAAAATTATGAAAATAGTTAAATGGCAATAATGAAATATCTGTGTTTTTCAACACTGATGTCAGGGAAATAGATCTTGATTCATGTATCATTAGTAAAAAGTTAGCAATACTATTATTCTATTTAAGGAATTTTGGGACTTCTCAGAATTTTATAAAGGGTATGAACCCTCTGTTTCATAATGAAAGTCAACAGACACACCTACTTTAGAACAGTGCACGTAAAACATTTATGCTGTATAAAAATACCAAAGACTAAAACTTGTTCTAGAGAATAATACTTTAGGAGAAAAACATATTACAGTATCTATATGTAATATGTTCTTGGAGAAAACTTTGATTTATGAGGTTTTCTGCAATGCCTTCCTACATCAGGAACACAAATATCAAGACCTATTTTGGAAGGACATTATCAAAGGAATTGTAATTCGCTGCAGTTTTACACATTATTACACAACACATGCTTTTGAGCTGGAAATATTACAGGTACTAAACAATACTGCATTCCACTCTAATTAAAATTCCACTTGGCTAATTATTATTCTTAAATACATTTCTTTATCAAAACTCTTTATTTCTACATTTGTGGATAAAGCTGTCACTGTAACCTTTAACAACTATGCCCTAAGACACAGATTAGGGGTAGCTACATTTGAATATAAGTATTTTTAACATCATCAAGTCAATCAGCGTAGTCTGAGCAAAAGATCACACTCTAAGAGGGGTTGGACAAAATATGTGACTGCTTACTCCATGTTATTTATTAGCATGATATTGCATAAATATAGGAAAGTCAAAGAGCTTAGAAGATTTTCTTTAGTAATGTATGATAAGATTTCATAACAAGAAAAAAGAGTCTGTAAAAATTAAATGGCAGAGAATCTGGTTTTTAAGATAATGGATAATAACTGTAGCAGGAAAGGAATAGCAGCAGAAGGAAATTTACCCAGAAAAAATTTAGCACAATATTTTTACCTTACCTGTCTTTTATGACACTGAATGTTTTCAGAAAATAATTTAAAACAAACCTATTCAGGAAATACAAAGGTTAACAATGTTTGGCTTTCTGCTCTCAGAGTATCTTTACCCAAAGACAAAACAGGAAACACTTCACAGTTTCCACCAAATGGTGCTCCAACCAATATCCGCTCAGAACATAATTTGGTCCCTCTACTGCCAGGTAAAACTCATTTTCTCAACTAAAGTAAATTAAGCTGTACTAATCAAAACTAATGCTTAATATCAATAAATGTGGAGTAGCAAAGACTAACTTTATTATTCAACAGTAGTTCAAAAGATTAAATATTAAAATCCATATTAAAAACGCCTGTTGCTTTAGCTTACTCTGTATTGTCAGTCATGTGAATTTTGGGTCACTCTCAACAATTGTTTCCTAACAACTGTAGGCATACAGTTTATACTCTCTCACAGTTTATACTTTCTCAGAGAAATTGTGGGATATTCAAAAAGCTACATACTGAAAGGGCTGGAATGCAAATCAGCCCTTTTGAGGAAAAATCAAGCAAGTCCTTCAAGTGTCCTATACCGAGAAGTTCATAGGTAAACTTCCTAAGTAAATATTGCATTATTTTTATTACAACTGCATGTTTTTCTAACATTATACTCCTGTATTTAAAAATTAGTCACATTTTGGCATCCGCTTGTTAAAAAAATTTGTTTTGATAAGTGGCAATTATATAAATTTAGTAAGTGTGGTTTGAATTCCCACCTGAAAGTTTTTTTTTTTTTTGAGAGGGCATCTCTCATATTTATTGATCAAATGGTTGTTAACAACAATAAAATTCTGTATAGGGGGGTCAATGCTCAATGCACAATCATTAATCCATCTCAAGCCTAATTCTCGTCAGTCTCCAATCTTCTGAAGCATAACGAACAAGTTCTTACATG
This sequence comes from Manis javanica, assembly GCF_040802235.1. Lineage (NCBI taxonomy): Eukaryota > Metazoa > Chordata > Mammalia > Pholidota > Manidae > Manis > Manis javanica. The sequence continues at coordinate 56,762,325 of NC_133163.1, read as the reverse complement.
GTGAACGAATTCTTACATAGTGAATAAATTCTTACATGGTGAACAGTACAAGGGCATTCATCACAGAAACTTTCGGTTTTGATCACGAAAGTTTTGAAAAGAGGAATCATATTGTTATCACTAGAAATACAAGGTAGGTCAGCAACGGATAGTATCGTTCATTTTTACTGAATTAACTCAGTTATTTCCCCCTTACACTTCTATATCTATTTAATCTCTCAAGCATTGCACCTGCTTAAGAAAAAAATCCTTTATATCCTGTTGAAAAATCTTCTTGGATTATTAAAATTAAAATTAGACTAGGTCAAATGCTTTGTTTCTAGTTGTCACATTTAATACATTTAATGACTTTACAAGATAAAGAAAAAAGCCAAGAAACAAATTTAGTATGCAACAACCACACAAAGAAAAGAAGAAAGTAAATGGAGTATGTTACGTCTGACTGTGAAGTCATGAAAATGTGTTTGACCAGTAGAAAGCATCAATTTAAAACTTAGTATTACTGATGACTTTAAGGAGGAAGAGCTTGGTGGAAACCCAAGAAAAACTGAAACTACAATGGACTTTTTATGAGTTCTAATAGTTGCTGTTCAACTGCAGGGCATTTCATTTGTTAACTGATACTGAGAATAAAATCCAAAATTGAATTTTATTCCCAGAAGCTAGCCTTTATTTACTATCCAGTAGTGAATATTTCAGATCATTCACAGTAGCTTGGTGAATTGCCTCTCCTAAACTTTGCTGTTTTATTGTTTAATTCCATAAAATAGTCTAGCTTAATAGTTTGAGTTGATATATTTTTAATGCATATAATATTGTACTAAACTTTTCTACTTTGTACTTAATTTTCTATAAAGTGTACTGACCATTTTCTCTTCTATGTACTGAATTTTCTGTAAGTGTATATGACTGTGTGTTCCTGTGACAACAGGTACACTCTGACTGTTCATAAGATAATGTCTCAATTTTTTAGAGAATACATGCCATGTACAATGTAAACCTATTTTTAAAAAAGTGATCATTCCCTTCTCTGGATGCTGTAGTTATTCCTTTTAGCATCATTTTGATTCTGTCACTGACTATATTTAACTAAATAATGTAAACTATTCAAGTTTACAAATTACCTATCCTACCAAAAAAAGATTTTAAATCATTAAAGAACCATTTCCCCCTACATATTTTATGCAAAATTTGTCTATACCAAGATATCTTGCTGAGTACATTGCATTAATTATATAATACCTAAATATTTATGCATGTTTTTTCTTTATATTCAAAAACCAAAACCCCAATAGTGGTAGTGACTGACATGTTGCATATTTACTGGAAAAAATCCATTCTATGATATCTTTTTTTTTTCATACTGGAATGAGTAGGTTTTTCCTTTTAAAAAAAATAAATGAAAAGTTAAGTTTCCACTACTCTTCTTTGTATTTTACTGAAATTTTCCCCTAAAAAATTGTCATCATACTCAAAATTGGTGCTACAGTTATTCAGTTAAGTAAAACAGAACTGTGCAACTATGGAAGTAATTCAGTATCTAAAGAATTCATATCAGATCAACAACCTGGTGATTCAAGCAATGGTAGAAATCTGTAAAAGAGAATTACATTAATTCCTATTGGCCCAAACTTAGAACTCTTTCTTTTGGCTAGAATTTTATTTCATTAGACTATATGTTTCTTTTATTAAAGAGGTTTTAATTCTGTATTACAAATAGGTTTATTTATTTTTATAATCCAAGGTTAAGAACTGAACTGTTTTAGTCCATGAAACAACTACATATTCATTTCACAGAGATGGTATCATCTCTGGAATAAAAGTTTCAAATAAAGGCAAAACTATGGAGATAGGAAAAAGATTGGTGAATACCAGAGGTTTTGAGTGCATGTGAAGGGAGGAGAGGGTGTGAAGAGGTGCTGCACCTAGATGGTGTGAATAGATGGTTACAAGTTATTATTCATTTTTCCAACCCCATAGACTATACAATGACAAGAGTGGACCCAAATGTAAATGCTGGACTTTGGGTGATCCTGATGTGTCTGTGAAGATTCACAGTTGTAACTCATCTGCTACGCTGGTGTAGAACTTTGATAATGAGGGAAGCTATGCATGTGTCAGGGCAGGGTTATATAGGAAATCTTTGTTCCCTCAATTATGCTGTGACCTTAAATTTCTCTAAAAAGCAAAAAAGCCTTAATTTTTACAAAAGGCAAAAGCAGTAGCAGAAAAAGAAATGAGATAAGCTGAGATTGAGAATAGACTATGTTAACCAATCAACTAAATCCATGCTCTAATTACTCTGATTTACAGAGATATAAACCCTCCAAACAATGCAGTCAGATGCCTGCTCTGTTTATGTTATAAACAGATTTTTCTTTTTAGGAAGCAGTTTGTAATCATACTGTCCATTATGATTAATGGATATAACAATAGATTAATATTTCAAAATATATAATTTATCATAACCCCCATAAAAGCATGTCTGTAGTAAATACTAAGTAAAATTATTTTTATTGAATAAAGAGAAACTCAGTTTATTTTCATACTTCTAAAATTATTTTATTAAAATAATATTGAATCCTTTATATATACAAGGCCCTTTTCTAATACATGTACATGTACATTTTGAATTAATGAATTACTATCTTTAGCATTTATTAATATATTTAGCTATATAATATATAGTATCTTCATGATCACTACATTAATCTCTAGGCCTAAAGCAAAAGCCAGTTAACTTTCTGTTGTAAATGAGTTGTTAACACCAGAACTCTCCTCTTTTCCCACCACTTGCCTGGTATGTTATAAGGCAACAGAATCAAATGCTGAAAATTCTGCATAGAAGCTTATGAACTGCTCCCTGGAGAGAACAGCTTCTTAAATTTAATAGCATCAGTGTTGCTTTAATTTGTAAAAGGCCATTCATAGCAACTTTGTAATTATTTACTTAAACCTCAAATAATTTACAGTTTTGCACCTACTTGAATTCCATTTAACTTGCAGAGGATGAAATGGGAGGGGAAATAATTACTTCATGCAGTTTGCACTAACAATCAAAAATGATGGATCTTTATTTCCTTTAATGTTCTTAGAATGTATATTTAAGGCACATATTTAAGACAAGTGATAACATTCTATTCAATATCTCTACAGACTGATATCAATCATATAAAATTGTTCCATTCTCTTTCATCTGAAAATTAAAAAATTTATATAGAGAGAGATCCAAACAAAACCCCCTTGGATATAAGCCCTTCTTTACTTCTGCTATTTCTCTTTCTTTCCACTTGTATTGTTCACCTCCTTGAGTTTATATTCAAGATACTCACTGTCTCTATTCTCACACAAATGACATTTGTTTAATTCTAATAATATTCCAAAAGTAAGTTTTTAAAGAATCTACATCATATTCCAAAAAATATATAATATTTTAATCAAGAACAGTCTGTATCCTGGTTGTGGGATGCAGTACACTCCTTTCAATACTTTTGGATCTGGTGTTTCTGGAGTGGTGTACATGATTCTCTTCTTTTTGAAAACTTTTGCTTTTCTTTGATAACACACATCTTTTTAATCCTCTGGCTCTCCTTCTATCCCATCCTGTTCTGTTTAGTTTTTCTTCCTGCAAGGTAAATGCTTGAGCATAAATGAATTTTGCTGCAAATATGTATATAAGGTTCATGGATGTCTCTATCCTTCTCAAAATCTGATCATTTCAGGGGTTTGTTCATGGTACTAATTCACTTCTATTTCTTTTAAAAATTCTGTCCCATGAGTTCAATCTCTTCTCTGCCTTCCCTTTATGCCTCTTCCTTCTCTTTTCCTGCTTATATGCAACCTAAGAAGACTCACATCAGTGATTTCAAATACTATCTAGATTTTGAATATTCCTAGATCATTACCACAAAATCTGAATTTTATATTGGCTGATTATACATCTTGAAATTAACAGATCAAAAGCACATCTCAGCACTCACCCTCCATCTGTAATACAAATTTTCTGTTTCAGGGAATGTAATTGACATCAACCAAGTGACCAAAGCCAGAGGATGAGAAATCATGTCTGTCTGTCTCCCTCTAACTCCTGCAACCCTCTGGTAGTATAAGTCATGCCTCAATTATAGCCACCAGTTATAATTTAATAAGATTGTAACCAAACACAAAGACAACATAAATAAGAGGCAGTAAAATAAAGGGAAGCAAACAAATGTAGTCAAAAGATGCTGTGGACTTATAAGGAAGCAGTGTGAACTCCACTGGGGAGAAGGACTATGGGCAAAGAAAGGAATTCGAATATTTGTGAATAAATTAATGAATTAGTGAATGAATGAATGAAGCAATAAGACAAGAACTATTGATCAGATTATGAAATAACTAAACACAATTGGCTGCTGATAGGGATCTCATACTCTGGCAGGGCTGGGACAGGGCTGAGGGTGTGGAAAGGAATTCAAGTGGCTAGCATCTGCAAACATAATACCTGTGAGGCAAAACCCAGTGAAATCTGCCAGGGGTCAAGGGCTTCTCTGCTGGCCATTGGTTCTTCAATCGTGAAAGTTGGTGGGTTCTCTGAAGAGCAGGTCCCTGGGAGCCATGGTTGCTCAGGCTGTGTGGCTGATATTGCAGTCCCTGCCCTCCTTTCTTGTTCCTAGGTGTCACTGTGTGTCTCAGTTGGCTGATCTTTGGGAAGGATGAAACCGAAGCAGGTTCATTGTGAGGTGCCCTGAGAGGCTGGAGAACTTGGCCATTCACCCTGGTCTCACTTTCAGGGAGGGGATCTTTCTATCTGGGAAGTTCCTTCTTGGCACTGAGCAGTGCTAGCCTAGGGGATGGGATGACGCAGGCAAAATGAAACCATTCTTCCTTCCCTTTTTCTGTGGTTTTTCTCAGGATTTTTGTCCCCCACTGTATTTGTGAAGTTTCTGAAGTGCATTCTTTCAGAACTTTTTAAAAATATTGTTAGGATACCTGTCCTATTGTTAATCTTTGTTGGGGAAGAGACACTGGGATCTCATACTTTGTCATCTTGGTGATATCACCCTAAAATAAATTACTTACTTGAAGCTTTTTGATGGTAAAACTTCATTAACTTCCATGCTAAACCCTCATGAACACAGATTTAGAGGTTAAATTTTATTTTTCATTCATCTTTCTAATGGGGATGAAGTGCTTTGGCATCTCAAGTCTGTCTTGGATACTCTGACTTGCTGAGTTAGGTAAACCTTAGTCTTCATGTCTATTTCCATTAGACTCTGAAATATTTAAAGCAAAAGCCCATGTGCATCAGGATTCAGAACATAATGCCAGATTAAGAAATGTCTTTACTATTTATCTATTTTTATATCTTTCAGCTCCAGCTTTATTTTTGGCCTTTAAGTATTTGCTACTTTTTGCCAGCTTGCCATTAGATTTGAAATACTAAGTATTTAAATATTTTATTATATGTCTTTTAGTTGTTTTCAGTGGGAGGACTATTCAGTGTCTCTAATCTGTAATCCTGCTGGAAATTGAAATTTTATATTGCCATTCATCCTCTTAATCACTTAGTAGTTTCTGACTTTGAAACTATAACACTGATTTTCCAAAATTTGCTTTTCAGGTTCCTGTCACCAACTTTCTATTTTAGAAGATCTCTCAGAATAATTTGATGGATTATCTATTCTTAAATCTTTCCACAGATAAAAGACATTTTTTTCCCAAACCAGCTGTAAATCTGTGGTTACACATTAAAAATATGAATACTTCATTTTGAAATAATATACAACTTCCTTCTCATGTATATTATGACAATTTGGTACATATATTTATATATCTGAGAGGGCATCTGCTTCCTGTAGAACATCCCTTTCCAATTTATTTGGGTGTAGCTCATCTTTCCTTTGGCACTGCTCTACCTTAAACCATAAGGGAGGAGGTGACTAAATCCCAAACGGGTGACCTTCACATAGAGCAATTAGGATCCATGCATCACAAGCTCAATTATTCAAATCCTCTTTTGGTAATGTGTATTTTGACTGAATATATATAGAATCAAAAGGCATTTGCAGCTGAGCCTTCTGAGGTCTGTGCCATAAAGATCTCAGAAGTGCCATAGTCTCATGCCATTATGAAGCTGCCTTTAGCTATGTTAACAAAAACAGTAACCAGCCACTATATACTCTTTACTTTTTTATAGTCACTTTCTTTATTAGTAAAAATCTGATATTGGCAAACATCTCATCTTAAAGTAGATTAAATTTTTAAAAAGGAAGAAAAGAGAGGATTGAAAAAGGAAGAAAGACATTTATTGTCTGGTATCCATGCAAAGTTAGAGGCATGGGTAGACTCAGGGCCTCAAACTATGGTAGTTTGATCCAGATTTCTCTTACCCTTGGCAGTGACCTTGTTTATGTTGACTTCAATGTCTAGGCAACTCTATACAAACAGTCATTAAGAAATATGTCTGTTCTGACATGACCGAAATTTCAGATGTACAGAATATATCTGTCCGGTTAATACCAACAAGTACTCTGGAAAGATCTCATTAAAGAAAATAAAGCAATCTGCATGCTAGAGCAAGGGTGAGGGGAGACTCTGAGAATGGCTAGGTTGTGAACCCCCCTCGGAAATCTAGAAGGTGGGGTGAACATCATTAAAATTTACATGGACCAATACGGTATGGTAGTTCTTCAAAAGGAAAAATAAAATTCAAATGGAAAGAGAAGCAATAGAGTGTCAACCAAATAACACAATGGCTATTATACTTTCTCTTATTTCCAATTAAAGAACAGTAACTGAAAAACAGAAAAACAGAACACAAATAAAAACTTCACTCTTATACTGCCTTTGAAATACATCCATGTGAAGACATACACAAAGTTTTATCTCTACTGATATTTAATCATTAATACTTTTAGGAAACAAAAATAAGGATTTAAAGTCCAAAATACAAGTTATGTTCTCATTTTTTACATGTACATGCTTTTTCCCAAGAGCTGATCTGTCAGCGAAGAAGCATCATGAAAATTTAATTAGTTAAAAAATGTAAGAAAGTAACCAATTGAATAAATCAGTTGAAACACATGATTTAAGTATACAACACAATTCAATTCAAAAGAGTGCCTTTATCCTTTACTTAGAGGATGGTATGCTTTTATCATCAAATCTGACACTGAGTATCATGAATTTATGTTTCAAGGGACTATTGTTGTGTGCAGCTCATGCTTTGAAATTTTGTCAATGATTTATTATCTATTGTACTTGATTTTCCAACTGAAAAATTTGAATCAACTTATTTTCTTGCCTTAATAATTAACTGAGAAACCCCTTTCTTAAATCATGTCTTGCTTTAAATGTATATATATATATATGTTATTACCTACAGAGGTGCGAACTACTTAACTGTCCTGTACAGAGTGAGCATTATTATATAGTTGAAAGTAGATATGCTGTGGAAATAGACAGGCTTATCTTTGAAACCTGAACTGGAGAGGATATGAGACTTCTCCATGGATTAGCCTCTTCATCTGTAAAATCAAAATCATAATATCTGTCTCATAATTTGTCAGAATAAATTGGCTAGATATAAAAACACATAACAAGTCCATCTGACTGAAATTATTAAAATGTTTTTTCTTTTGCCTTAACTTATTATATCTCACACATAAATGTTCAACAGTACAAAGTTAAAATGCACTAGATTACTCACTATTATTTGTAATTTCTGGTCCTTATGACTTGGATTGAGACATTACCTAACAGAAAAAGATACATTCATGCTTCTCCTTCAAGGATGCATTTAAAAGTGTTTATGTGGTATTTCCACTTCCTATCCTTCAAAAATTTGAGTTGATCACTTCCCCACTTATCCTTCATTATATCTTTGAACACTTATCACATTCATGGGTGTACTATAGATAAGCTTATAACATTGTCTCCTTCAGCATATCAGATCACTAGGACAACAAAGGTTGCAGGAAATAACTAGGGAACGCACATCTTTATACATAAGCATTAACTTTAATTTTGTTTCTGTCCTTTCTTGTAAAATCCTCCAACAGAAAGAATTTTTATCATTCTCAATATGTAATATAATAGCTTATAATACTGTGTCTAATATACAGAGAATGTTCAATAAAGTGAGTTATTTAAGTGGTCAGTAGAGCCTGTGGGAGGCAGAACAGCTTAATATTTAGGAAATGAGACAGAAGCAGTCTAGATTTGCATCCCAGTTTCTCCATTTTCTCTAAGTGTGAAGTTTCCTTATTTGTAAAAACAGACAATAATATCTTCTATCTCATAGGGTTATTTTGAAAACTCAGTGAATGATTCATTTAATAATTGCAAAGACATTAGAAGAGCACTTGAAGCATAGTAAACACATATTAAATAAGGAATACCTAAAGAATAAAGAAAGTTAACCTATGGAATCAGGTTTATTTTTAAAGATCTAGTTTATTTGAGTATCTCTTCATCTTCTTCTATTTGGGTGATATTATGGCAGTTATACAGCATCTCTATGCCAAATGTTTTTATCTATAATGTGTGAATACTATGTCATAATTTGAGTATAGTTGAGTATGATGCTTATGTAGGATCCATAACAAAGTGAGCTCTGAATACATAATACAGGCATTCCTTGATTTATTGCACTTCAGAGATACTAGGGTTTTTTTTGTTTTTTGTTTTTTTTTAATTGAAGGATGGGAAGTTTGAAGGTTTGTGGCAACCCTGTGTCCAGCAAGTCTGGTGGAGCCATTTTTCCAACAGCATTTGCTCACTTTCTGTCTCTGTATCATATGTTGGTAATTCTTACAATATTTAAAATATTTCCTTATTATATTTGTGATCATGATCTGTGATTAGTGATCTTTTATGTTATAACAAACTGTGCCCATTATAATACAATGAATTTTATCGTAAATGCTGTGTGTTTTCTAACTGCTCTACCAACTGGCTGCACTCCCAGCTCTCTCCCTCTCCTCCAGCCTCCCTAAGTCTGAAGATAAAATAATACTGAAATTAGACGAATTAATAACTCAACATAAGCCTCTGTGTGTTGAAGTGAAAGGAAGAGTTACATCTCTCACTTTAAATCAAAAGCTAGAAATGAGTTAGCTTAGTGATGAAGGCATTTTAAAAATCAAGATAGGCTGAAAGCTAGGTCTCCTGTGTCAAATAGCCAATTTATGAATGCAAAGGAAAGGTTTTTGGTGGAAATTAGAGTTGCGACTTCAGTGAACACAAAGTTGATAAGAAAGCAAAAGAGCCTTATTGCTGATCTGGAGAAAGTTTTGGTGATATGCACAGAAGATCAAACAAGGCACAAACATTCCCTTAAGAGTAAGAATTGTTAAATGCTTACATCTAGAGCAAGACCCTAACTCTCTAATTCTTTGAAGGCTGAGAGAAGTGAGGAAACTGCAGAAGAAAAGTTTGAAGGTAACAGCGGTTGGTTTATGAAGTTTCAGGAAAGAAGCCGTCACCATAACAACAGGGTTCAAGGCAAAGCAGCAAGGGTGACGGAAAAGCTGCAGCAAGTTACCCAGAATATCTAGCTGGGATTATTAATGAAGGTGTCTGCATTGAGCAACAGATTTTCAATGTAAACAAAACAGACATATTCCAAGAAGATGCCACCGAGTACTTTCAAAGCTGGAGAAGTCAGTGTCTGGCTTCAAAGCATAGACTGTCTTTTTAGGAGACAAAGCAGCTGGTGACTTTAAGTTGAACCTAATGCCCTTTTACCATTTAAATAATCCTAGGGCCCTTAAAAATAAGACTTCAGTGGATGAAATAAACACAGACATACTGGAAATAAATATCAAGGGTACTAAAATTAGAAGTGGAGCCTGAAGATGTGACTGAACTGTTTCAATCTCATGATAAAACTTGAACAGTTGAGTCACTTCTTACAGATAAGCAAATAAAGTGTTTTCTTGAGATGGAATGTACTCCTGGTAAAGATGCTGCGAAGATTTTTGAGATGACAACAGAAGATTTAGAATATTATATAAACGTAGTTGATAAAACAGTGGCAGGGTATGAGGGAATTGACTCAAATTTAATTTAAGTTCTACTCTGGATAAAATGTTATCAAACAGCATTGCACGTTACACAGGAATCATTTGTGAAAGAAAGATTCAGTCAATGCATCAAACTTCATTGTTGCCTTATTTTAAGAAACTGCCCCAGCCACTCCAACCTTCAGCAACCACCATCCTGATCAGTCAGCAGCCATCACCACTGAGGCAAGATCTCCTACCAGCAAAATGATTATGACTTGCTGAAAGCTCAGATAATTAGCAATTTTTAGCAATGAAGTTTTTTATAATTAAGGTATGTACGTTTTTTAGACATAATGCTATTGCATATTTATTAGACTACAGTATTGTATAAACATGACTTTTATATCATTAGGAAATTAAAACATTCATTTGGTTTTGCAAAGTAGGTGTATGGTATGAGTAAGTTGCTTTTCAATTTTCTCAGGTTATTGTCTGGGAAAGAAATCACAAATAAAATTTTAAATAATTTGACATATAAAAATTGAATTCTTAATCTGTACTAATGGTGGCAGTTATATAGGGCTCCATTGTCAATCAAGATTCTCAGAACCCAAGATAACATTGTTTGCAAATCCCACTTATTGCAGAAAAAAATACAATATAACAACAGCATTAATGAAAGGACATGAATCACAACTAGCTGCCTCACAACAAGGAGTTTGAACAGATCTGATTTCCAGTTGCCTTATCTCTGCAAGGGCTGTAATACATGTTCTCTTTCAAATCAAGAACCACTGACATGGGCATGGAACATCCTGGAACCAGGACAGGCTTGCTTGTACCCTAAGCATATTGTTTTATTGTTTTTACATAACCAGACCCAAAGGCAAAGACTCCTCTGGGATTCTTACAAGGACCAGATGCAACTCATGAGTCTTACGGTAAACAATGCTGATAAATTGGTGCAAATTGCTTCAAATTTCTTTGGGAACATGGTTAAAAACATAAGAAGAAACTCATTAACCAGTCTATTTGTGCCAGAGAAAGGTTAAATGCTTTAATATAATTAAAACTCATGAAAATCAATTGGAAGATAACCAAAGATCAACAGACAAATGAGATATATAGTACATAGCTATTCAGGAAAGGATGAACACATAGCAAAAGAATATTCCAAATCAAACAGTGAATTAATTAACACAGTTCAATTTTTCTCTCTTCATATTTTTGTCACCTTTCAAGAAACTAAAGTTTGCAAAGATTACTATGATTAGCAATAATTTAGTAGGAAGACATTTCCATACCCAGCTGATGGGAGTATAAATTAATGTAAGTAAAGTAAAGTAACCTGAATCTGGTAACCAGATATCCATATTAACTGTATAACTCAAATATTTGTCTCAAATGAAATTCAGGACTTTGAACTATCCTGTTCTTTGACTCTCAAGCTCTTATACTATCTTTTTGATCTTGTCAAACATAAATCTTAAAAGTCTTCTAGATAGTTAAATAGATTTCTCTTCTTTCATTTGTGTAAACTGAATATTAGTAATAGGTATATTTTAGAGTTTCCTTTATGTAAGATATCACTGGTACTAAGTTTTCCACTTTAATATTACATCATATGCACTTTAAAAATGACATCAATATCTTGCAAAACATCCATTTTTGTTTATTTTTAAGTTTAGTATCCGAGGAAAACTAGTATTATTTGTATTTCAAGTCAGGAGACTCATTCTAATTCTGATTTTGTTGCAAAGTAGATACATATTATATGTAACTTGCTCTTCAACTCACTTCAACAGTTACTTAAAAATTCTTTCATAATTCCCAGACTTTAATCCTTCCTCTTTCCTCCTCCTTTTTCAATACCTCCCTCCCCACCTTCTCTGCTTTCCAGAGAAAACAGGATTCATTGCAATAGAAAACACTGCACCGTTCTCAGGCCAACCCCCCAACCCCCCATGTGCATCTGCACAGTTCTTCTCTATTTATTGTTGGCTTGCTCCCAGGCAGTCCTTCTGGTGTTCTGGAAGATTTTTAGCCATTGAGACTTCCTACTTTCTCATACTTCTAACATTCCATCTAAATCTTAATCTTATCTAAAGAACATAACTAAATATCAAACAGAAGTTTTCTACTCCTTTACACTTCTTTCTAAATAGTGCATCGAAACACCTTACTTTTACATAGCAAAACTTTTTGAAAAATTATTCCTATTTATTATCTATTGTTAGAGGAAAAAATGTTCAGTGAGACTTGCTAAAACATGGAAAGCAAGACTTCATTCAAGATGGGGGGTGAGTGCCATGACAGTCATAGGGAACACTGCCGTGATATTTTACAGTGTTAGAGGTTGAGCTCAACTTTGAGTACAACATAGGCAAGTAGGAATTTAGAGCCAAACCCCAGGGTGGGCAGCCAGTGGATGGAAAATAACTAAGAGGAAACATCAGGGGTAGAGGGGATTCTGGCTAACCCCACCTGACAGGATTCTTGCTGAAGACAGTCCAGGTTGATGAGACATCATCACCTGGGGGATCCTGGGGAATGAAGAACCTGGTCAGATATCAGAAGTGATCAGACACTGAAGGTGGGGAGCTCTGGTTGAAATGACTTAACAAGAGTCTTGCTAAAAACTATATTTTAAAAGGAAGTGCACAGATGGGCCTAGGAGAAGATTCAGGAGCCCAAGTAAAATTCGATCAAGCAAAAAATTTTGTCACTATCTCCCTATGGTCTCCTCACAAGAACTCCACTAATAATTTCTATCTACAGCTTGTTCCATCATTATACAGAAATCACTCTTTGTAATGACAAAAATGACTACATGTAAGCAAGTCTAATATAAACCCAGTGGGCATTTTTCACTTCCTATCTTATTAATTTCGTTCTCTCCTTCTTGAAAGACTTAATTCCCTTAATATTTTCTGGATTTCTCCTGTCTGGACACTCTTGTTGGTCTCATAGTCATATTCTTCTTCTTCTATTTTTATCCTTCCTGTTACTATTAGAGTTCTCAAAGCTCCTTTCTGTACTACTTTCAATATATTTCACCTCTATGGCTACAATTATATATCTGCATGCAAATGTATATCATACATATTTATCTCTAGATTACCTCTTTCCTTTAATATTCCTCTTGATATCTGATTACTTTCAAGAGGCTCTCCTGAGTTTCAGGCCAACAGAAGTAGAGGGAAACAGTGGGAAAAGCTCTTAAAGGTATCAAAGAATAGATTTGTGTTTTCCTGCCTTAGACTATGTGACCTTACACAAATAATTCGACTTCTACTGACCTTATCTGTTTCCTTATCTATATGCAAATGCAGGATCTGCATTATTGAATAATCTTTAAGGTCCTTCCAACTCTGAAGTTTTATTATTCAGTTTCAGCCTGGTTGGCTCAATGATCTTGATATTGGTAAGTCACAAGTCACCTTTTATTGTAAAATGTAAGGCATGGATGGCATTTATATAAATAACAGAAAATACATTTAAGGTCCATGAGGTAGTTTGTAGCAGCCTTTATTCTTCTAAAAAGTATGTTTAATCATGGACTTGTTAATAAGACATATTTAAATGACAAAATGAAAGAAGAAAGTAGAAAAAGAAAGAAAGAAGATTAAAACAAGAAAAAGCCAGTGAATCAAGATGAAGGCATTAAACAAAAATGCTAAGTACATGCAAAAACTTTGACCAAATACTAGAAAGCGAAATACAGAGCTAGTAGCAATGAAGTAAAGAGAGGTGAAAACAGGTACAAGGTGGGAGGATGGGGTCCCTGCTCAGTGAACGAGGAATGCAGAGGAAGGACTTTCCTGTGCCTATGCCGGAAATAAGGACTGCATCTTGAAAGGATAATTGATGATAAAGTTTCTCACTTCGCAATGTCCTCTAGGATAGTTCTGCCACCTACCCCTATGCCATAGGGCAGGAACCTTGGAGGTTATCTTGGAATTATTGCTACTATGGGCTAGATTTTAGAAAGTAAAGTAATAGGGTGGTGCTGTTGAGCAGCAACAGAATGATCTGCTTCTAATACTCAACGGACACTTTTAGGCACTTTTATAAAGGCTATTCAGTGCCACAGAAAAAAATTTGCTACTCTTGGGCAATATGGAAATTCTGCAGGACTTACAAAGTGAAGTGATACAATATAGATGCATTTTACAAAGAGAACATTGGCAGGTCAGAGGCAGCTGAAATTAATTTAGGCAGAAATAGGAACAGAAAAACCAGAATTAATTATGGTTATAGAAATTTGAGTTAGAGCTTCCTGTCAGCTGAAATATCTCCCTGGAAAGGTTATTTTGGATATCTGCAGGAATATTTTTGATTGTCAGAATCATTGGAGGTGGTATTCCTGGAAAAGTTCTGGACATCAAAAATGACCATCTTAGACAACAGACAATGATCCCAAGTCCCAGAAAACTTCAAATGTTCTGTAGACATTTATGTGATCAAAAAGTCATTTGAACTTATTTGAGTCTATAATGATACTTCGTTGTACATGAAAATATAAAACAGTCCTACGTTATTTAATATTCATTAACATTTTAAGACATGATAGCACAGAATGAGAAACTTGCACTCTGTTTTGTTTGCAACTGAACAATAAATTGTACATAATTTTGGGAACTATCTTTCCAATGGAAAACTGCTCACCATATTTCAGTTGCCAATTCAACATCTTTGTAAGAGTCTGCCATAGGTATAGGTTATGTCTTATTACTGAGCCTTCTCGTGTAGTTTCTCATACTTACTAAAATGCTTATCATTTTATTAAAAGTTCCTTTCCTTTATAAGTGTTAGTATGTTGTTAGTACTTTATTTCAAAGGTTATATTTTCTACAAAATTTACTCAGGAGAGTGAAGTGGATATTATAAAAAGCTTCTTACAAAAATGGGATTTTAGTCTGATAAAGTTGTCTGTAGTCCATTAGAAAGTCAGTCCAAATTAAACAAGACTGAATGTATAAATGCACAGCTTCCTCTACCCTCAGTGGGACAATTCTGAGACATCTTCTACCGAATTTGTAGAGGGCTCCCTGTTGCCCTCATTGTAACCTGCTCCACAGTTCACATCTCATTGGCTTATCTCTGTATACTTGCCCACTCCCACTCCTGCTCTTCAGGATTATTTCCAAATAAAATGCCTATACCCCAAGTTTTTTCTCAGCTCTGTTTGATATGAGGTGCTGAGCTAGCTAAGGCAAAGAAAAACCATATATTGAGAACTTTAAAACTTCAGTTTCTGTTCTTCTGCCTGGACATTATTTTCCTCAGATATTTTCATGGCTTGCTCCTCTCCTCTTCAAGCTTTTGCTCATATATAACTCTCTTGAGTATTTCCCTGACTATCCTATTTAAAAAGATATGTTGTACCAAGTATTGCTAAGTGGCTCAAATTATTTTATTTTGTCTTGAAATATCACTATATATTTATATTTTGGGGTCTTCTTTCAAACTTTTGGTATCAGTTATAGTAAATTTTTTTCTAAATTTCATTATGCTTTACTCTTATTATATATACTTTTTTAAATAAAAATGACTCTACATGTAGTATTCAGGGCTCTTCAAATAAACAGAGTCAATAGGACGTGTGTGTGTGTGTGTGTGTGTGTGTGTGTGTGCGCGTGTGTGTGTGTGTCTGTGTGTGTGTGTGCATGAAATTTGTTTGTGCATGAAATTTGTTATAAGGATTAGTCCACATGATTATGGAGGTTGAAAAGTCCCAAAATCTGCAGTTGGCCTAATTTCAATATCAGTCCAAAGACCCAAAAAGCTAATGGTATCAGTTCTAGTCCAAGCCTGAGTCAAAAAGCAGAAGACTGATGTTCCAGCTTGAAGACAATTAGAGAATGAGAATTCTCCCTTATTCTTTTTGTTCTATTCAGGCCTTCAATGAATTGGATGAGACCCACTCACTTCGGAGTGGAAAATCTGCCTTATTCAGTCTACCTGTTCAAATAAAACAGCCTCACGTTACACACCCAGAATAATGCTTAACCAAATATTTGGACACCACTTGGACCACGCAAGTTGACATATATAAAACTAACCTTCACAATCCATTTCTTGTCAACTTGGCACCCATACAACAACATGTTAAATCAAAGTCTCCAAATAAAGAAAATAACAAGATCATAATTCCACCTAATATGATACAACTACCCTATATTCAACCCAAAACACACTAACTCCTTCCTCAAAAGAGGAGGTGAAGTCCTGGATGATGTTCACTCTTCTCCTTGATAGGCCATATCAAGTACTATGAATTACAATTACCAACATCTAAGTACTATGATATAAAGTTGATACACATTACATTACATGATAAGTGTATAAGAGAGGGAAGAAAATGAAGATATCTGATCTATATGTACACACACACACACACACACACACACACAAACACATTAATAATGAAATAAGAAGGAAGAATTATTCATGACAATTGTATTTCTCATTCCTGTAACAGTCTCTTAGTCCTGCCTGGACTGTGTTGTTATAGTTTTCCATTCACTTTAATCACAGGATGGAATACTTCATTGATTTAAAATGAATATCCAAAGGAATCAGAAAAAGAACTAGACCCAAAGCTAGCAGAAGGAAGGGAATAATAAAAACTAGATGTAAGTGAAACAGAGAATAGAAAAAAGAGAGAAAAATCAATGGACCCAAAAGTTGATTTTCAAAAAATCAACAATTGACAAATCTTTAGGCAAAATGGCAAGAAAAAAGAAAGAAGGCTCAAATTACTAAGATAAAAAATGAAATTGGGGACATTTTTAACTTATTCTTCAAAAATAAGAAGGATTATGAGAGTACTATGAAAAATCATATGCCAATTGTCTTAGGCTGCTCTAGCAAACCACTATTAAATAGGTGGCTTATAAACAACTGGAATTTATTTCTCACAGTTGTGGAGGTTGGGAAGTCTTCAGGGTGTCAACATATTCAGTGACTGGTAAAGAACCACTTTCTAATTCATAATCAGCCATCTTCTTGCTGTGTCCTCATATTGTAAAAGGGACAAGACATTCTCTAGGGTCTCTTTTATAAGGGTATGATGCTGTAACTGAGGACTCTGCCCTTATGACCTAAGCACCTCCAAAAGGCCCCATCTCTAAATACCATCACATGGGGAAATATATTTCAACATATTAATTGATATGTTGATTAATCAAAATTTTGAATATCTTAAGTGAAATGGAAAAATCATAGGAATAGAGACATACCAAGACTAAATCACAAAGAAATTTAAAACTTTGAATAGACCTTTTGGTCAGGACACTGAATAAGTAATCAAAACTTCCCAACAAAGAAAAGGTTCAGACCTGATGGCTCCACTAGAGAATTCCAAATACTTAGAAAGAAGTAACAACAATTCTTCTCAAACCTTTCCAAAAAAATTAAAGAGATGGAATGTCCACTAACTTATTCTCTAAGGCCAGCATAATTCTGATATTAAAGCCAAAGACACTCTTAGAAAATAAAACTACAGAACAATAGTACTTATGAACACTGATTAAAAAATCCTGAGCAAAATACTGAATTTAGTTAACTAAGGAAAAATGATTATACACCATGATTAGTTAGGATTTATCCTGGAATGCAAGGATATTTCAACACTTGAAAATCAGTCAATGTAATATATATACCACATTGACAGAATAAAGTTAAAAAAGAAAGGTAATCTCAATTGATGAAGAAAAACTATTTAACAAAATTCCACACATTATATAAAAACACCGAAAAAACTAGGAATAGAAGAAAACTGCAACATAATAACAGCCAACAGGTGACTTCACATTCGATGGTGAAAAACTGAAAGCTTTCTTCTAAGATCAGGAACAAGATGAAGATGCCTACTTTCACCACTTGTATTTGACATACTACTGGAATTTTTAGCCAGAGTAATTAAGCAAGGAAAAGAAATAAAAGGTATCCAGATGGGAAAGGAAAAAGTAAAATTATCTCTGTTCACAGATGATATGACATGAAGTAAACTCTTAAGTTTTCACAGAAATTGCTAAAACAAACAAATTTGGCAAATAGTAGCAGGATACAAAGTCAACACAGAGAAATCTGTTGTATTTCTATGCAGTAACAAACAGTCTGAAAAGGAAATTAGAAAACAGCTCCATTTACAGTAGCATAAAAAAAATACTTAGGAATTAACTAAAGAGGTGAAAAATGTATACAGTGAAAACTAAGAAACACTGCTGAAAAAAATTAAAGACATAAATAAATGGAAACATATTTCATATTCATAGATTAGAACACTAAATATTGTTAGGATGCCAAAGATACTAAAAGTGATCTACAGATTTAATTCAGTCTCTATCAAAATCCTGAAAGTATTTTTGAAAAATAGAAAAATCTACTCTAAAATTCATATGAAAACTTAGGAATCCCTGATTAACCAAAATAATCCTGAAATATAAGAACAAGGCTGGAGGCCTCACACTTACTGATTTCAAAGTTATAGTAACCAAAACAGCATGGTATAGGTATAAGGCAGACATATAAACCAATGGAACAGAACAGTGAGCCCAGATATAAACCACACAAATATGGTCAAATGATTTTTGATAATTGTGCCAAGATTACTCAATAGAAAAAGACAGTCTTTTCAACAAATGGTTCTGAACAACTGGATATCCACATGCAAAAGAATGAAGTTAGACTTTTACCAAATACCATATTAAGAAATTTAAGTCAAAATAGATGAATGACTTCAATGTAAGTCTTAAAACTATAAAACTCTTAGAAGAAAACAAAGAGAATAGCTTCATCACATTGGATTTGGTAGTGATTTCTTAGTTATGATGCCAACAACAAAAGAAAAACAGAAAAAATAAGACTTCATGAAAGGTAAAAAATTTTGTACATCAGAAGACACCATCAACAGAGTAAACAGTAACCCTCAGAAATGGAAAAATAATTTAAATCATATATCTGATAATGAATGACTACTATATATAAAAAACTCCTAAAATTCAATAACAACAATGAAAATCCCACAAATAATGCAATGCAAAACTGGGCAAAGAACTTGAATAGACATATCTCCAAAGAATATTTAAGAACAGTCAACAGGTAAATGAAAAGATGTTCAATATCACTAATCATTAGGGAACTGCAAATCAAAACTACAATGATACCACCTTAGATCATTCAGGATGACTATTATAAAAAAGAAACAATAGAAAATAATGAATGTTGGTAAGATATAGAGAAATTGGAGCCTTTGTGCACTGGGAAGAATGTAAAATAGTATAGCTGCTGTGGAAAGTTGTCAAAATCATAAAGACAAAAACAGAACTGTTGCCAGGGGCTGAGAGAAAGGGGTAATGGGGAGTGCAAAATGAAAGAGTTCAGTTAAGATTGGTGGTGGTGAGAGGGATTCAAGATGGCGGCATGAGAGGTGAGACAGAGAATTCCTCCCAAAACCACAGATAGTATGAAAATGTAGTTAATTGATACAATTAACCCTAAAACAACAAGAAAGAAGGCTGAACCAGACTCATACAGACCTCATGAACAGAGCAGACCTCATGAAATAGGGTAATGTACCAAAGCCTTAGTCAGGCAGGATGCAAGCCCTTCCCCTACCCCAGCTCACCAGTGGGAGGAAGAGAATGTAAAGGGATGGAAACAGATATTTTACGCAACTAACAGGGAGAAAATAAGCTGGAGTTGCAATACTTGTATCAGAGAAAATAGACTTCAAAACAAAGAAAGTCACAAGAGACAAAGAAGGATATTACATAACGATAAAGTGGTCAGTCTAACAAGAGTATATAACTGTTATAAATATCTATGCACCCAAAACAGGATCACCTACATATGTGAAACAAATACTAACAGAAATAAAGGAGGAAATAGAATGCAATGCATTCATTTTAGGAGAATTCAGCACACCACTGACCCAAAGGATAGATCAACCAGACAGAAAATAAGCAAAGAGACAGAGGCACTGAACAATGTATTAGAACAGATGGACCTAAAGGATATCTACAGAACAGTCCATCCAAAAGCAACAGGATACACATTCTTCTCAAGTGCACAAGGAACATTTTCAAGAATAGATCATATACTAGGCCACAAAAAGAACCTCAGTAAATTCAGAAAGATTGAAATTGTACCAACCAGCTTATCAGATCACAAAGGTATGAAACTAGAGATAAATTACACAAAGAAAATGAAAAAGCCCACAAACATATGGAGGCTTAATAACATGCTCCTACATAATCAATGGATCAATGACCAAATAAAAACAGAGATCAAGCAACATATGGAGACAAATGACAACAATGATTCAACAACATAAGATCTGTGGGATGCAGTAAAGGCCGTGCTAAGAGGGAATTATACTGCAATACAGGCCTACCTCAGGAAAGAAGAACAATCCCAAATGAACAGTCTAAACTCACAATTAATGAAACTAGAAAAGGAAGAACAAATGAGGCCCAAAGTCAATAGAAGGAGGGCCACAATAAAGATTAAAGCAGAAATAAAAAAAAATTTAGAAGAATAAAACAATAAAAGTAATTAATGAAAGAAAGAGCTGGTCCTTCAAGAACATAAACAAAATAGATAAACCCCTAGCCAGACTAATCAAGAAAAAAAGAGAGTCTGCACACATAAACAGAATCAGAAATGAGAAAGGAAAAATCACTATGGACACCACAGAAATACAAAGAACTATGAGAGAATACTATGAAAAATTATATGATAACAAACTGGATAACCTAGAAGAAATGGACAACTTTCTAGAAAAATACAACCTGCCAAGGCTGACCCAGAAAGAAAGAGAAAATCTGAATAGATGAATTACCAGCAAAGAAATTGAATTGGTAATCAAAAAACAAACTAAGAACAAACCCCTGGACAAGATGGTTTCACTGCTGAATTTTATCAAACAGGTAGTGAAGACCTAATACCCATCCTCCTTAGAGTTTTCCAAAAAGTAGAAGAGGGAATATTCCCAAACTCATTCTATGAGGCCAACATCACTCTAATACCAAAACCAGACAAAGACACCACAAAAAATAGAAAATTACTGACCAATATCCCTGATGAACATAGAAGCAAAAATACACAACAAAATATTAGCAAACCAAATTCAAAAATACATCAAAAAGATCATCAATCATGATCAAGTGCAATTCATCCCAGGGATGAGAGGATGGTACAACATTCAAAAATCCATCAACATCATCCACCACATCAACAAAAAGAGGGACAAAAACAACATGATCATCTTCATAGATGCTGAAAAAGCATTTGACAAAATTCAACATCCATTCATGATAAAAACTCTCAACAAAATGGGTATACAGGGCAAGTACCTCAACATAATAAAGGCCATATATGACAAACACACAGCCAACATTCTACTTAACAGTGAGGAACTAAGAGCTATTCCTTTAAGAACAGGAACAAGGAAAGGATGCCCACTCTCCCCACTTTTATTCAATATATTTCTGGAGGTCCTAGCCACAGCAATCAGACAACACAAAGAAATAAAAAGCATCCAGATTGGCAAGGAAGAAGTCAAACTGTCCCTGTTTGCAGATGACTTGATATTATATATAAAAAACCCTAAATAATCCACTCCAAAACTCTCAGGTCTAATATTTGAATTCATCAAGGTTGCAAGATACAAAATTAATACACAGAAATCTGTTGCATTCCTATACACTAATGATGAACTAGCTGAAAGAAAAATCAGGAAAACAGTTCCATTCACAATTGCATCAAAAAGATTAAAATACTTAAGAAATAACCTTACCAATTAAGTGAAAGAGCAAAAGCCTGAAAACTATGGGATATTCTTAAGAGAAATTAAAGAGGACACTAATAAATGGAAATTCATTCCATGCTCTAGGCTAGGAAGAATTAATACTGTCAAAATGAGCATCCTGCCTAAAGCAATCTACAGATTCGATACAATCCCTATCAAAATACCAATAGCAGTCTTCAATGAACTAGAGAAAATAGTTCTAAAATTCATATAGAATGACAAAAGACCCCGAATAGCCAAAGCAATCCTGAGAATGAAGAATAAAGCTGGCGGAATTATGCTCCCTGACTTCAAGCTCTACTACAAAGCCACAGTAATCAAGACAATTTGGTACTGGCATAAGAACAGACCCATAGATCAGTGGAACAGAATAGAGAGTCCAGATATAAACTCAAGCATATATGGTCAATTAATATATGATAAAGGAGTCATGGATATACAATGGGGAGATAACAGCCTCTTCAGCAGCTGGTGTTGGCAAAACTGGACAGCTACATGTAAGAGAATGAAACTGGATTATTGTCTAACCGCATACACAAAAGTAAACTCAAAATGGATCAAAGACCTGAATGTAAGTCATGAAACCTTAAAACTCTTGGAAAAAAATGTAGGCAAAAATCTCTTGGACATAAACATGAGCAACTTCTTTATGAACATATCTCCCCGGGCAAGGGAAACAAAAGCAAAAATGAACAAGTGTGACTATATCAAACTTAAAAACTTCCGTACAGCAAAGGATACCATTAGTATGGGAGAATATATTCATAAATGACATATCTGATAAGGGGTTGATATCCAAACTATATATAAAGCTCACACACCTCAACAAACAAAAAGCAAATAATCCAATTAAAAAATGGTCAGAGAAGCTGAAGAGACACTTCTCCCAAGAAGAAATTCAGATGGCCAACAGGCACATAAAAAGATACTCCACATTGCTAATCATCAGAGAAATGCAAATTAAAACCACAATGAGGTATCATCTCACACAAGTTAGGATGGCCAATATCCAAAAGACAAACAACAAATGTTGGTGAGGATGTAGACAAAGGGGAACCCTCCTACACTGCTGGTGGGAATATAAACTAGTTCAACCATTGTGAAAAGCAGTATGGAGGTTCCTCAAAAAGCTCAAAATAGAAATACCATTTGACCCAGGAATTCCACTCCTAGGAATTTACCTTAAGAATGCAGCAGCCCAGTTTGAAAAAGACATATGCACTCCTATGTTTATCGCAGCACTATTTACGATAGCCAAGAAATGGAAGCAACCTAAGTGTCCATCAGTAGATGAATGGATAAAGAAGATGTGGTATATATACACAATGGAATATTATTCAGCCATGAAAAGAAAACAAATCCTACCATTTGCAACAACATGGATGGAGCTAGAGGGTATTATGCTCAGTGAAATAAGCCAGGCAGAGAAAGAAAAGTATCAAATGATTTCACTCATCTGTGGAGTATAGAAACAGAGAAAAAAGTGAAGGAACAAAACAGCAGCAGACTCACACAACCGAAGAATGGATTAACAGTTATCAGGTGCCAAGGGGAAAGGGACTGGGGAGGGTGGTTGGGCAGGGAGAGATAAGGGGGAAAATGGGACATTACAATTTGCACACATAATGTAGGGCGGTGACACAGGAAAGGCAGTACATACAGAGAAGACAAGTAATGATTCTATAGTATCTTACTACACTGATGAACAGTGACTGTAATGGAGTATTAGTGGGGGGACTTGATAATGGCGGGAGTCCAGTAACCATAATGTTGTTCAAGTTATTGTCCATTAATGATATCAAAATAATAAAAAAGTTTGGTGGTGGTGATATTTTCACAATAATATATCAATATACTTAATACCATGGAACTCTACACTTTAAAATAGTGAAAATGGTAAATTTTATATTACATATATTTTACCACAATAAAAATTGGAAAATACTTAAAAAGCCTGTTGACAAGAGGGTCAGAACACTCTGGCTAGAAATGTGACGTAAAGTATAGAATAGCAGTTTGGTACTTCTGGTGTGTTTGGAATTTGCATTTTTGGTGAATTCCAGTAAGACTACATACCAAATATAAATATTAGTAGAATCCCTTTACTGAATTATTTAATGATATGTTCACACTAAGTAATTGACTTTCTGGGTCATTTAGAAGATGAATAATGAAAAACATCTGCCTAATATTATACTGTTCACACCAAACAAGTCATATGCAGATTTTGTTACATTTGGAGATAGTTTATATTGTTTTATATTAACCCACATATATGATATTCAACTTCATGCATGTGAACATACATTCTTACACACTAGGTCTTAATTTTGATTCACTAGGTCTTGAGCTTAATATTTGTATTTTAATACAAACTCCACATGATTGTGGTATTGATCATCCACATGTTCAAAAAAGGTGACCTAAATTGGCTCTGTTCCTGACTTTACCTGTATTTAGTAAATGTAAATATTTGTGTATTTTTCAAAAAAGTTATGCATTTATTAACCAGAAGAGACAAACCCCCATTTTTTCTTCTCACACTGATGAGAAGACACCTAGAACTATTAAATTGTTAATTAAAGGCTAACCTGGAGTATTATACTAAATGATTTCCCTCTATGTCATATTCCTCACTTTTCTGAGAATTATCTATAGTAAATAATAAGAGGAGGAGGAGGAAGGCTTCTGTGCTTGATACATTATTTCAGGAAATGTGAGTGCAGTGTCATTTCGATAATTTTTTTGGGAAAAGTCTCTACAAAGGAGAGGGGTGGGCTAAAGACAGAAGTTAGGGAATTAGGTTTTCTGCTTAAATAATCTCCTTCTATTCTTTCAAAATGTTTAATATTTATAAATATATCTCTTATTTTTTATTTTGAGCAGGACAGACAATTAAATTAAGGGTACACTTGATTCTTTTAGATGAAAAAATAAAATTACTGATAAAGTAGATCATAGAAATAAATATACTACAGAGTTTTGATAATCATGGAATTGAATACCTGTCCAATTTAGGTAGCCTCCTCTCAGAAATGCCCTTAACCCACTATTGACCCCTCACCCATGTTTGTGCTATGCAAAGTTTTCTCTCCACTTTCCCATTCACGCTTACAAATATATGTGTATGTGTATTTTTCACACACACACACACACACACACACACACACATACACACACACACACACACAGTAAATTGAGGTGAGGAAGGGAGACATTACTACCTAGGATCACTAATCTACACATTTAAACTTGTCCAATAAGTCTTGCTGCTTGACCAAAAGTACTCATAATTATTTTCTAATAGAAAATTCTCACCTACTCTATTTTTATCTTCTGCTATCTTCACAGATTGTCATTACAAATTCTAAGCTCATATTTTTCCATCATCTCAAATGGAAACACTTCTTTCACTGATTATGAGGAAGGAGTAGATACAAATTATTTATGGCCCTGATTATAGGCAATGTAGTTCCTTACATAAAATGTGTAAACTTAGTAACCAGTGGTAGAATTAATAGAATGGAAGAGAACATGAATAATATGTCACTTTTGGATTCCCTAGAAACATAAATTACAATGCTGAGGCTTGAATTTTGATTATAGTAGTTTTAAAACATAATCGCAAATATAAAGTAACTTTCTAATAATACAAATAATCTGGAAATTATAAAATGAACTTACAATTAAATGTAGTTATAAAAATATCTACAAGTTAAAAATTTGCAGCTCATGCTAAAACTCTATTTCAGCAGCTCTCATTTATCTTCAGTTTATTCAAACTCTTCATTTCATATATAGAGCTTCTCTTAATATTAATTTTACATGCTTCCCCCGCACCATTTACTGACACTTAATATAAGTACTAAACAGTAAATTCTAGGCATTCATGATGGACAAGCCCTGAAATATTCAGGATTTACAGATATTATTGCAGTGAACAATCTGTAAAACCAGGTATAAGCCATGAAAGGCTTATTTCAAATTTGAATGGTGGTAGATAGCATGATACAGTCAAGATTTTATATATATATAACTTCAAAGAATAAGTATTTTAAATATATCTGTTGGAAAATATAAAGGGCTTACCAAAGGACAATGATTCTTACAAGAAGGGAAGTCCAGAGAGATCAGCATTACACGAAGTACCATTTGTCCTCACAAGGAATTTGCCAAATAGGAAAAAAGAAAAAAAATGTAGGAGATCATGAGCAGGAACAGAAAGTCAGCATGGAAAATAAATATTTGGTCCAGAAACTCAATTTACCAGACTTTAAGGTGGGCATTTGAAGGGTACTTATGAGAAAGGAGAGAAATCAACAAGCCTCCATGAAAATTTAAGTCCAGCTTGAAAGTCAAACAAATTTTGAGTTAGTTGAGGTTAATGCCTCTAACCTTACTGTTTACATGAACAAAAATTAAATGTTATACAAAGGAAGTTAGGATTATCACTCCAAGACTAAAATTTCACATACAGTATTATTTTTCATGTATAATGCCCAAGGTTTCTTCATAATATTCAGTCATAGAAAATAATAAGTAAAAATCAAGGAAAAAAATAGAAATGGATCACAGGAAATGCAGGTATGTGACTTACAAAACATGGATTTATAAAAACCTTGATTAATACTTCAATAAATTAATCAATACAGTAAGAAATTCTGCAGTGAATAGGAAATTATGTAAAGGATTCAAATAGAAATTTCATAATACAGAAAAAGACATAAATTAAGAATTCTCCATAGAAATAAATGTGCCTTAGACCCTAACTCATACAGAACAGGAAAATTAATTCTAAATAGATTAAGGTCTAAATGTGACTGGTAAAACTAATGTTTTCTTAAATAAAGAATACTAACCATAAGAACACATGAAAAACTTCACTACTTCAAAATGAGAAATTTTTGTTCATCAAAAGACACCACTGAGTAAATTATGAAGCAAATCACAGATTTAGAAAACAGATTTTCTCATATATAGATATCTATATAGACATCTGAAAAAATGATCACATCTATAACATGTAAAGAATTCTAATAGATCTTTAAGAAAAAGACAAACTGCCAACCAACAGGAGAGTAAAAGAGGAATCAGCTACTTCAAAAAAAAATGATATATCTAAGTGGCATATATTTACATTAGAAAGAATTTAAATACAAATTAATACCACTATCAGAATACTCATATTCAATAATATGTACTCATATATTCCTGGTACAAAATATCTAATATACTATTGGTAGTAGTATACAATATAGTATAAATACTTTGGAAAACTAATTTGAAGCACATAATTACAGTATGAATCATTAATAAAAGTTTGTCATATTTTTTTCAAAAAAAGTTATTGAGATACAGTTGACATATAATCAATATCATGTATTTAACGTTTATATGTTTTGACACATGTATCTGTTTGGGAAACAATCATCACAATCAAAATATTGAATGTCCTTCATCCCTAAAAGTTTCTTCATGCCCCTTACTAGTCCTTCCTCCCTGTAACTGCCTACCTATTATCCATGTTATAACAGATCTTCTGCCACTATAAATATGTTTTCATTTTCTATAATTTTATATAAATGGAATTATACAATATATATTCCTCTTTGAGGTGGGTTGTATGGCTTCCTTACTCAACATGTTTTTTGAAATTCATCTATAGTGTTTGTATTAATAGTAGATTCTTTTTTATTAATGAGTAGTAATCCATTGTACAGATATACTACAGTTTATTCATTAATCAGTTGATACATATTTTGCTTGGTTTCAGGTTTGGGCTATTAGAAGTAAAGGTAATTGGAACATTGTACACTTGTACTTGTATGAACATTGTATTTATATATATGCAGCCTAGGATTAGAATGAATGGTTTTCATGGTTAGAAGTTTATTATTTTAAGAAACTGAAACACTTTTCTAAAGTGTTCATATGACTTTACATTCCTGCAATCTGTGTATAAGAGTAACAGTTGCTCTACATTCTTACCAACACTTGGTATGATTTGCTTTTAAATTTTGACCATTCTAGTACATGTCAGGGGATATTTCATTGTAATTTTAATTTGTATTCATATAATAATAGGTACATTTCATGGTTATTTACCATTCCTATATCTATTTTAGTGATGCATGTCAACTCTTTTATAAATATACTTATAAATTTGTTAATTTCTTATTAGTGAACTTTAAGAATTCTTTCTAAATTGTGGATGCAAGGTTGCAGATCTACGATTTGAAAATATTTTTCAGTGTGTGGCTTTCTTCTTAATTTTTAAAAACTGTCATTTAAAGAGCAGAATTTAAAATTTTTATGAAGTCTAATTTGTCTCATTTCTCCTTTATGGGTGCTGCTTTGAGTGTTGTACCTAAGAAATATTTGCCTATGTAAAAGTCATAACAATTTTGTACTGTTTTCTTCTTAAAATTATTTAAAGTTTGAGATTTTACATTTTGACTATGACATATGTTTTGTTTTTGTTTTTAAATACGTAGTGAGGTTGAATTCAAGTTAACTTTTGTGCTGTGTGTTTCCAATTGTTCTAGTACCATGTGTTGCAAAACTGTTTTTCTTCACTGAATTAACTTCATTTTACAAGTTGCTTATAACAGTTGTTCAAGGTTAGTTGTTCTCATATGTGCATAGGTGTGTTTGGGGGGGGTCTCTATTATGCTTCATTTATCTATTTTTATATGAAAACACACTGTCTTAATTACTATAGCTTTATAATAATTCTTGAAACCAGATAGAGTTATTCCAGTAAGTTTATTGTCCTTTTTCAAAGTTATTTTGACCAATTTTTTGGGCCTTTTGCATTTCCATATGAAATTTAGAATCAACACCTCAATTTTTATTAACAGTCAACTGTGATCTTAATTAGGGCTATATTGAAAAAATAGACTAATTTCAAGACAACTGCTCTCTCAACATTACTGAGCCTTTTCTCCCATGAACATATTATATCCCCATTTGTTTAGGTGTTCTTTAATATCTCTCAGTAATATACTGATCTTTGGTTAGAAGTATAGCTAAGTATTTCATATTCTTACTTCCTTTTAAAATTGTGTTATTTTATTAATTTCAATTTCTATTTATTCATTGCCTCTAGATAAAAATACAATTACATTTTATAATTGATTTAATATCTTGCAACTTTCTATTTTTACTTATTAGTTTCAGTATCCACATTTAAGATTCCATTTAATTTTCTACATAGACTATCATACCATCTGAATGCAAGGATAGTTTTCTTCTACCTTTCCAATATAGATGCTCTCTTTTTCTTGTCTAATTACACTGGCTAGAACTTTCAGTCCAGTGTTTTATTGTTTGTGCTTTTGGGAAATCTAATAAATAATTGCCTAACCCAGGGATATGAAGATTTATTCCTATGTTTTCTTCTGAGTGGTTTATAGATTTATTTCCTACCTTTTAGTTTATGATCCAATTCAAGTTAAATTTTCTGCATGGTTTGAAGTGGGGTTTAAAATGTAGATATCCTCGGTGCTTTTAATTTTGTTTCTTTATACTTAATGACTAATTTCTAGTTGCCATATAATATTTTGGGTCTTATTTTTCCGTATAAACTGAAAATCTCTGTCTTTTATTTGAAGTGTTTAGAATATTTACAATGTTTGTGATAACAGATATATTTAGAATTAAATCTACCAACCTGCTTTTTAAAAATTT
The DNA here is from genome assembly GCF_040802235.1 of Manis javanica. Lineage (NCBI taxonomy): Eukaryota > Metazoa > Chordata > Mammalia > Pholidota > Manidae > Manis > Manis javanica. The sequence goes on along the minus strand of NC_133163.1, from coordinate 56,732,829 downwards.
TTATGTAATCTACAATTTGTTTCCTCTTTCTCTCTCTCTCTTTTTTTTGAGGGGCATTGGTGGCTTCCTTTTAATTGAGTTTTTTTAATTTAATAATTAATTTTATCTCCTTTTAAGTAGTATTAATAAAAGCATCCAATTACATCTTAGTTAAAAAAAAGGATAGATTCTTATTTAATCTATATAAATAAATATATCACCATCAAGATAAGAATACTCAATGAGAGTTTCCAACCTCTGGAGAGGTTAAGAAGGGAGAATAATATATCATTTGAGATGTTTCAAAAGCAGAGTCTGTTCAAATTTTTGTTACAGATATATTAAGAGGAAAAAAAAAGTTATTCCTTACATATCCTGAAAGTAGAACCTTAAAACATAAAGCGCATGTTCCAAACAAAAATCATGGTTACTCCTTATCAGTTCATTCAGCCTGTTTTTCCTTTGAATAAAAGAAGAACTTACATAGTTATATTTCTTTGAAACTAGTGCTTCTAAGTAGAGTCTGAACTAGGTACTACTTATAACTTTTAGCCAAAGTAACTAACTTCTATTTCACAGAAAAAACTGGTTAGTGATGATGGTAATACTTATTCACTAACATATGGAAGCCTTTTGCGGCAAATTTTCACAGCTCATAAATGTATATAACACAGTGTTCTACAGCCACACCCATCATTTTTGAAGTTCTCAAAGAGGCAGACGTGAAGCTGAGTTATAGAACTTAAGATACGGTATTTCTGTAGCATAAAAAGCAAAAGCATGTACAATTTAATTAGGCTTAGTAATCAATGTTGTAGCATTTTCTTACTGAGAAATAATCTAAGTATCTAATCAATATCCATTAACTCAATTTATTATCAGTTCAAGTTTGTAAGCTGTAAAGTTCTCTGAAATTATCTTCCAGCTGACACACTACAAAATATAATTATTAGTGTAATAATTTGATGGAAAAATGATTTAATTTTGTTAATTTTGTATAAAAAGTACATTTTTCATGACTGTAAACATTAACTAGAAGCAATGCTAGCTTATTCAATAAAGAAACTTGTATAAGTTTAGTGATAAATGCACAAGTAGAATTAATTATATGTGTATGTTATACCTAACACTGAAAAATCAAAAACTGCTCTTTCCACAGAGATAGGAAATATGGACACATATCAGAGCTTATTAATTCAATTCTAAAATCCCATCCCTGCGTCAAGTCAACTCAGATATACAAAACCCACACATCTATATTAAAGATCTATTCTCTTTTTAGTAGAGATGCATTGTTGATTGATTTGAGCTCAAAAAAGTACAGAAAAGAACAACAAACTAAATTACCTGTTGTCAACCAATAAAGCTAAGAGCTCTACAAACCATTAATCTGTTTATAGAGATCACCAGTTAGACCATGAAACCAAATTCCCAAAGAAGGATAACCTATTGGTCATAAACAAACCAAACATTAAACCCAAAGCAGAAGAAACCAGCACCAAAATCAAGCCAGTAGTTGGAAAAAATTAAAAGTAAAATTCTTGTGCTGCTATTGATGAGCAAGACTCAGAAGCATAGCATCTCCCTCTCTTACCAACAGGTCAACAGTGAAGAAAAGAACAAAAATACATTGTTACCTAGGTGGAGTAAATGCAGATCTGAAAATAATGTTTGATAATGAGTCATGTCATTAAAACTATGAAATAAAAATGCATTGGACAATTAATAAGATTATTTTATTCAGGCTATTTCGATGGGGAGAAAGTTTATTTCTGCAGAAAAATATCTCAGAGAAAAGGAAGGGAGCCTTAAATTTTACAGGAGTTAAACAAGGGAGTCATGTGGAAGGGTAGACAATGGCTTATCTAAGTCAGGAGGAAAGGTAGTCCCTTATAATTAGCTGTTTCCAACAGTAAAGTGGTGAGGAATTTCTCTACCATCACTGCTCTCCAGGTGCACAGGGATCAAAGTTCAATATTTTTAAAAGTATGCATAGGTTTTCCATCCTTGCTCCTTGGGAAGGAAACTCTCAAGGCAGTGACTAAGGTGACCTTAAAGTTCCTCTCAGCTGTACTAAACTTTAGAGAGGTAGGTCCCTTCACTACCACAGCCCTTGCCTGCCTTTTCTTAGACCATTTACTTTAGAAAATACGTAAATGAGAACTCTTTATCTGTCTCTTTAAAATACAAATAACTCTCCTTAGAATCTCCTTGACAGTTTTAGGACCCAGGGAATGTCTTTCTCAATGACCTGGGAACCAATTCTTTGAAATGTAAACATCCAAGTAGTGAGCCCCACAATGGGAGGGTAGGAGAACATGGGCACCAGTTAGCAAGCATACATTGCCTAATCACAGAAAAAATCATGTACAAACTCAGGAATAACTCCTATTAATTCACAATAACTTCCATTAATTCACAAATAACAACCCATTGATCAGTCTTCTTCCAAATGTCCTCTAGTACTTTTCCACAAGTTCCTTTCAATGCTGAAAAATCCTTCCATTTTCTTCAGCAGAGTTGAATTCAAGGCTCTCTACCCTATTGAATTTACCTTGAATAAAGTCTTCTTTTACTGTTTAACTTTGTGCTGTGCAATTTTTTCTTTGACAGAAGTAAGCTAGTTATTCCTGAAGCTCTTATCACTTATTTTTAATCTCTCAATGATCACAGTCATATACTGCCTGAAGTACAGTGTCTTGGTGGAAGCAGAAATATGTCAGAGATTGGTTTCAACTATTAAGAGAAAACAAGAATGAAATGAGAGCAATAATACTGAATTAAGCTGGAAGCTCATTGGATGAATTCATTCAATAACATATTAAACAGATTGAAAAGATTATATGGTATAAAAAATAATAATTAAAAATAATTTTTAAATTTTATTTTGAAGTGTTTGTCTTTTTTTGTTCAGATAATCATATTAATGTTAAATCATTGAATGAAGAAAGCATTTCTCTTCCTGTAGTCCCCTGACTGTATCAAGTTCTCTCAGCCTTTATGTATCTCTTCATGCCAATTTCTCAGTCTGAAATGTTTTCAATTCAACTCATTGTCTCTAACTTGACTTGTAAGGTTTCATTGTCAAAGGACTTTGAGATCACATATAGTTCTGTCTCCAGTAATTCAACTTGGAAATAATTAGAAAAAGAAAACAAAACTTTGGTACATCAAATAACTTACAGCTGAGATGACAGATCAGGAGCAGAGATAGAGATAAAAGGCAGATGAGACAAAACCAACCCCCTCATAATTATTTGCAATGTTCTCAAAAAGGAAGTGAGCTAAAATTTGTGAGACACTAAAAGATCAAAACTAAAATTATTTACCCTATTTTAATAGGCTTGAAGTACTTGCATAAAATTGTCACAGGTGGAGTTAAGATTATAGTATAGTGTAGGGGCTGAGGGCAGGCAGCCCCAAAATGTGCCATTGTGACATGCAGATTATTTCAAGAGTTGAAAACAATCAAGGCTCAAAACTCAGAAGGAAACTTTGATCCCCTGCCCCACCTCAACTGGATGAAAGAATTGAGATAGAGGACCTGCTCCAGAAAGAGAGATGATCGTAATATAACTGAGCTCATCATAATATAACCTTATATTAAGATAAATACACTGTAGGTAAGTACTTCATGATATAATCTAGGGGTACTAGACAGGGACGAATGTGGCGAAGTCTTTCAAAATCCCTCTTTCTGTCCCACTGTTTCTGTGTGACTCAGCAAACCTTGGTTTTAACAGACATTTACTCTTTTCATATTCCTGTGAGTTGCTTCCCTTTTCCTTTGAAGTCTCAGGCTCTTTACCCCTTCTCCTTGGTTCAAGAAGACATATATACTGCATTCTCTCTGTCTTTGGAATCTATGTCTATGGATTCCCCATATGTTAGTATTAAACTTTGTTTTTTTCTTCTGTTAATTTGTCTCATGTCAATTTGATTTTTAAATCAGCTAAAAGAACCTGAAGGGTAGAAGAAATTTCTTCCTCCTCAACAACAGCTATAAAATTGAATGGAAAATGTGGATGAAGAACTTAAATTTGAACAACAGGATAAAGAATTTGAATCTAAAGAAAAAAATTCTCAATGCAATGAAGATAAAAATGTTACAAACATCTTCTGAAATGAGAGTTTTAAAATAGCAAGAAATTTTGAATAGAAATTAATTGATTGCTACTAACGAACACACCTTGTTTAATGGGTATTTTATAATACACCAAATTATACCAAATTATATTCATAAATTTAGTTTAATCCCTTTTTCTCATTAGAGTCTTAAGGTCCTTAATCATGGTGAGACTGGGAAAAGACAGAGGCAACCCCTGTCTAGTTAGAACAGGATAAGGGACCTAGGGAAAGAACAAAAGCAGGAAGTTTACTGAGGGCCTCAGGAATATACAAGAACAGGAACCTGAAGAGGGATTACCCTTGTTTCTTTTGTTTTCTGTTTTTTTTAGCTATTAGTAAGGTTCCCAGGAGCATGCCAAATTAGGACATATAGACAACTTCCAATAAGATTAGTCAAAACAAGGAACAGCATTCCAGTGGGAACCAATAGAAATTAGACAACCCGGGGCTGAGTCTGAGATACACACCCCTGCACACAACCCAGACAGCGGCACCCTTGTCCCCTCCCAGCATGCACTGAGAATTCTGTATGATCTGATCTCTTTCTCTAAATAGAAAGCCTTTTTTTCCTGCCTTGAGCATTTGCAAAGTTCATTCTTCGATCCTGGTATCATCTTTTGGGGGCTCGTCCAGGATATCCTTCGGAGGTTAGTATGGGCACCCAGATTCTTCTTTTCCTTTCACTGTCCTCATAAGAAGACAGCTTCTATCTTGCAAAGTATCAGGTGCTCATCAGCCATTTCAAAAGGACCAGCCCGGCTGTAGATGTCAAGTCTGGAGCGTGAGGTTCCCGTGTCTTCCTCAGGAGCTGGGAATGTGGGCTGAGTGGGGCCAGGATTCCCTTCAGAAGCGCTCCTTCGAGAAGAGGGGCTGTCGGCAGCAGGCAGACAACTGTGAGAACCATGGCCAAGGCCACACCTCGGTGGGTTCTCAAAGGTCTCCTGTTGGAACTCAGGCCCAGACTGCTCAACTGGGCAGTCATAAGGAGTCACTTCCCTTTTGTGTCAGTCTGCTTCTGCGTGCTTCCCTGGACCTTGTGAGAAGCAATTCTTTCCTTTGTGATTCCTCCTATCAGGCCAGCCTCGTATGGGAATCCCAGGATCTGATGCTCACTGCCGCAAAGTAGGCAACCAGATCTGGCTTGCTAAACAAGTCCTTTGACCTTTCTCACTGACCCAGGCCACCGCTCCCTTCCTGCCCTTGGTCGGAAACGTTGGCAGGTCTGGCACCACATCCCTTCTGCACCTTCCTCTTCTGATGTCCTTGCCTCTGTGCCCTTCCCCTTCCCAGGGCAGTGACAGTGACGACGGCACTGGCCTTTAGGGCTCCTCACCCTCATGCTGCAACTTCCTTCGGGAAGTGGTTAGCGGAGCTCTGACTGAGAGAGGCTGCAGCACCCTTGGTCGGGTGGTGGGTACTCCTGGAGAGCCATGCTCCTGGACACACAGACGTTCTCTCCGGAACCCTCTGATATGAGGACCCATATGATAAATTGCTGAAAGGGCTACACAACTTCCTCTCTAAGGTACCCTCGGAGAAGCTTAAGGCCTTTGAATGGTGGGAGAGAAGGGAGTACGCCCTACTCCAGCTCCACACTGAGGATCATGAGTGGAGCTGAGTGGCTGGACAAATAGTAACTTAGCACCCCAGCCTCAGAATGGCAGTGACTGTGTGCCCCCCCACCATTTTCAGCCACCTAGATACACACAGTCACTATCCATCTGGAGCCAGGGCCATCCAGACCTTAACCCAGTTATGTACCATGCTCTCTTTGAATGACTGGTGCTGGAATTGTACTTCCATTTACATTGCTACCTGTGTCATTGGCAGAATAGGTACCTAGACCTAGAAACCAGAGTTGCCACAACGCTTTCTTCCTGGCAGCTGGGAAGCACCTGTAAGGCCCATTAGTCCAGTCTTCCTCACCCCAGTCCTAAATGGGCTAGGGAGAGGGCAATGAATGAGTAGGGGCCATGCTGGTAAAGAGTGGTTAAGCCTAGCAGGCCCAACAGAAGGGGTGACTGACCACTGTCACACATGCTCCAGATGAGAGGGGCACCCTCAGAGGGAAAGGCCAACCAGGTGCTGGACACCGTCTTTCTTTCTCCTACAGATGGGAGCTTCCTCTTAAAGCTTAAAACAGGCATTCTGTCAGCATGTATCTTGAAGAACTGGAAACAGTTCGATCCTCAGACCCTGAAAAAGAACTATCTTACCTTTTTCTGCACATGGGCATGGCCACAGTACAATTTATCTGATGGGGAGGCATGGCCTCCAGAGAGAAGTATAAACTATAAGACAATCCTACAATTACATATATTCTTCTGTAAGGAGGGCAAATGATCAGAAGTCCTATATGTCCAGGCATTCTTTGCACTCAGAGACAGGCCAGACACATGTAGGTCCTGTGGGTTCACCCCCACACAGATGTCAACAGTAGTCTCAAACCCCTTGATCACATCTTTCACCCACCATCCTGGATCCCCAGAGAAGGACCCAGAGACCCATACAAATGCCATACCCTCACCCCAAGCCCTTGAGTGCACCCCATGCAGGAGACCAGTGCTCCCTCCATACTGCCTCTCTAGCAGGTCGCTAATGGAGAATGGGGACTGGTGAGGGTACACATCTCCTTCTCCCTTCAGGACCTAGACAGATAAAGGCTGATCTTGTTAGGTTTTTAGATAACCCTGATAAATACCTGGAGGTCTTCCTTAGCCTGACAGTCCTTTGAGTTAACTTGGAGGGATGTTATGCTCCTGTTGAACCAAACCCTGACAGGAGGAGAGAAGGACAGAGTGATTAAGAGTACACAGGAATAGGGAGATGAATGGTATGCAGTAAATGCCCAGGGCAAGTCAGAAGAGGGACTGGCTAGATACCCTATGAGGTGTCAGGCTGGGCCCCTGAGTAATTGTAAGTGGTCCCCAGACATAGATGACACAGATAATTGGGATAGAAATCACTTCAGTCACATGCATCATGCTGAGGAGCACATGCCCTAAGCCCTTGAATTATTCCAAGCTGTCCGAGATAATTCAGGGAGACAAGGAAAGCCCTTCAGCCTTTCTGGAAAGACTGCGGGAAGCATTAAAGAAACATACACCCATAGTCCCAGAGTCAGTGGAGGGCCAAGTCATTCTTACAGACAAATTTACTACCCAGTTGGCCCCAGATATCAGGAGGAAGTTACAAAAATTGGCATTTGGCTCTGAACAGGATTTAGAAAGCCTGAAAACGGCTACTTCAGTCTTTTATAACCACAATGAGGAGGAGAGAAAGGAAACTGATAGAAGAGACAGGCATAAGGCAGAGACTCTTGCTCTGGCCTTACAGGAGGTAAGCCAAGAGGCTCCAGGAACTGGAAAGAGGAGAGTGAGTCCAGGGGCCTGCTTCCTCTGTAACAAGGATGGCCACTTCAGGTGGGAAGGCCTGGGTGGGGCGGGAGCCTGGCCACCTGAGCCATGCCCTCTTTGTAAGGGGGGTCACTGGAAGTGGGACTGGCCCCAGAGGTGCAGGCAGCTGGGGTCAGTGTCCAGAAGCCAGGATCATGACTGAGGGAGCCCGGGGCTACCCACTTTGGCTCCTGTCACTGTCACACTGTGGGAGCCCCAGGTAATCCTAACTGCAAGAGGCCAAACTATTGATTTCCTTTTGGATATGGGAGCCACATATTCTGTCCTGTCAATCCTGGATCCCCGTCCTCCTGGTTGATAACCATCAGAGATGTATCTGGGAAGCCGATGATCAGATTTTTTACATACTTTTAAGTTGTGACTGGGACTCAGTGTTGTCATCCCAGAAAGCCCAATTTCCCTCCTTGGTAGGGATACACTCTCCAAAGTCCAAGTCTCAGTGCACGTGAACCTAGAAAGTCTAGAGGTTCTGTGCTGCCTTTCACAGAGACGGGCATCAATCCTGAGGTCTGGGCCACAGGCTGAAAGGCTGGAAGTGCATCTCAGCCCAACCAGTACACATTACTCTTAAAAACCCTAACCACTTTCCCCACCAGAGATATTACCCACTTAAGCCTGAAGCCTGAAAAGGACTCGTGGCAATCACTGAAAATTTAAAGAGACTAGGCTCCCTGACTCCTTGTAACAGCCTTTGAAATATACCAATTGTAGGGGTACAGAAGCCTAACGGAGAGTGGCGCCTAGTCCAGGATCTCTACCTTATCAACGAGGCTGTTATTCCCCTACATCCTGTAATGCCTAACCCTTACACCCTGCCCTGTCAGATCCGTGAGGAGGCAGCTGGTTCACAGTGTTAGACTTTAAGGATGCCTTCTCTCGTATCCCAGTGCCCCAAGAATTGCAGTCCTTGTTTGCCTTTGAAGATCCATCCAATTCCTCTACTCAGCTGACATGGACAGTGCTGTCCCAGGGTTTCCAAGACAGCCCCCACCTGTTCAGACAGGTACTGACCAAGGATTTGGCATCCTTCCAGCTCCCAGGGTGGGAAGCAGTTATCTTCTCTATGCTGAAACTAGAGAGGAGTGTGATCAGGTTTCTCAGGACCTCCTCAATTATCTTAGTGAGTGGCTACAGAGTGTCTGTCTAAGGCACAAGTCAGCCAACAAAAAGTCAGGTACTTAGGACTTGAACTCTCCCATGGACTCTGTGCCTTGGGCAAAGAGAGGGTGAAACCAGTCCTTCAACACCCTATTCCTAGCACAATTAGACAAAGCTGGGGCTTCCTTGGTGTAACTGGCTATTGTAGGATCTAGATTTATACCAGGTATTAAAAGAAGTATGGGCAACAGACCCTACAATGGGAGCCAGAGGCTATTCAAACCTTTAAAGCCTCAGGCTCCTGCTCTTAGCTGTCCTATGGGTAGTTGGTTTGATCTTGTCACCAAGAGGTCAGGAATAGCTCTGGGAGTCCTGACTCAACCCCAGGGAGAGATGCAACAGGCCATGGCGTACCTAAGTAAGGAGTTAGACATTGTAGCTAAAGGCTGGCTTCACTGTCCCTGAGCAGCGGCCTTGCTGGTACCATAGGCCACCAGACTCATCATGGGCTGAGACAGGACAGCTCACACCCCACACAATGTTCACAGCGTCCTGAATACCAAAGGAGGGCTGTGGCTGCCAGAAAGCCGACTTCTCAGGTACCAATCCTTTCTTCCTGAAGGACCCGTAGTCCAGCTATGGACAAGTTCTGTCTTAAATCCAGCTACTTTCCTTCCAGACCTGCAGGAGGGAACCCCACAGAGTAACTGTCAGCAAGTATTGGCTCTAAACTACTCTGTCATGGGGACACCCTTCTCCCAGACCCAGACTTAACTATGTTTATGGATGGGAGTTCATTCGTGGAAGGAGGGAAACACAGAGCAGGGTGTGCTAAGGTCTCTCCTTTTATCATTTTAGAGAGTCAGCCTTTCCCGCCTGGTACTAGCTCGCAGTTAGCTGAGCTCATCACACTCACCAGAGCACTCCAGTGAGGAGCAGCAAAGGAGTCAGCGTGTACACCGGCTCTGCGTGCATGTACTTGGTCCTCCATGCGCATGCTGCTAGCTGGAAGGGAAGGAACTTCACTACTTCAGGGGGAAGCCCCACAAAATACCACCAGGAGACAGAACACCTATTACAAGCTGTCAACAAGCCCAAGGATGTAGCAGTTATCCACTGAAAGGGACACCAAAAAGGTGCCAGTGAAATAGCAGAAGGAAACGGAAGGGCTGATCAACAAGCCAAGTGGGCAGACCAATGCCAGGGGGTCCTGAGGTGCAGGCCCCTCTCTTGTAGACTGGGACCCTCATGATGTGAGTCTCACGATAGCCCAGAGGAGCTACAGGAGGCTGTCTCCCAGGCAAGCAGGCTTCTTTCCCCTAGGAGGCTTCAAACTGAGGAAGACAAAGTCATCCTACCCCCGGGAGCCCAGCGGAAGGTCCTCAAAACACTGCATCAGACTTCCCACTTGGGAACTGAGAATACTTACCAGTTAGCTAAGGGACTTTTCATAGGCAAGGGAGTATTGAAGACAATAATGCCAACTTTTAAGGGATATGAGCTATGCCAGCGAAATAATCCCCTCAATGGTAGGAATGCCCCTCCAGGATTACAGTGGGTGGGGAGATATCCTGGGGAAGAATGGCAGATAGACTTTACTCATATGCCAAAACACAAGGGACTACAGTACCTCCTTACACGGGTAGGCACCTTTACTGGGTTGGTAGAAGCCTTCCCCTGTAGGACCAAGCAGGCTAAAGAAGTTGTCAAGTCACTGGTTCAAGAAATGACTCCTAGTTTCAATTTGCCACAAGGAATACAAAGTGACAATGGATCTGCCTTTAGGGTGGCAGTGACACAGGGATTCTCTCGAACTCTAGGCACTGAACATCAATACTGTGCTAGGAGACCCTAATCCCCAGGGAAAGTAGAGAAAATAAATAAGACCCTTAAGAAACACTTATGCAAACTATCACAAGAAACACATATCTTGGATCAACACTATTCTTCCTGGCCCTAATAAGACTCAGAAACACACAAACAATTTTGGCCTCAGTCCTTTTGAAATGCATACGGGTGGCCCTTCTCTAAGAATGGTCTAGTGATAGACCAAGAGACTATTGAATTAGTAAAACGTGTGATGCACCCAGCAGGATTCCACCGGCTCATACAGGTACTGCCTGAGAGCATCAAGAGGGGTCCTGAGAGGGCCCTCTTTGGGCCTGGAGATCTGGTGTTGGTAAAACCAGCCTCCTCAAACTCCCTGCTCTAGACCACCTTTGGGCGGGACCTCACTCTGTCATCCTTTCCTCTCCAACAGCTGTCATAGTGGTAGGAATAGACACAAGGACACACCATTCCTAGTTAAAGCCTTGGAAAGGATCATTCAGTGAGGCTTCAGAGAGACTGCAGAAAGAAGGAGGACCCTCTACCTCACTATTCCTGTGATTCAGTAGATCTGAAGTATCTTTTCAAATGACAAACAGCTAAAATAAGTACCCAAGACTCCCGGGTTCTGGGTCCTCTTTAGTGCCATTGTAGGAGTGAAATTTGCCCTGTGTCCTTGTGACCCAACTCCCATTGGCCGGGAGTATCTCTATCCCTGTTTAAAGTACAAGCAATAGCCCCAGACTTGTCATTATTACTATTGTTAATCTCCTCCTTATTGCTCTCTTAGGAACATGTAATCTGGCATATTGAATCCCTGACTAACTTCACCCAGAGAACCTTAAATGACGTCATCGAAGGAATTTCCTTAACACTGAAGTCAGGCTACTGCAACAAGCAGTTATACAAAACAGGATAGCATTACACATCCTGACAGCAGTACAGGAGGTACACATGCCATAATTAAAGTTGAATATTGTGTATATGTTCTGGACTATTCATGAAATGTCTCTGATTCTCTCCAAGATATCCAAAGACAGGTTAAGGCTATGTTCAATGCTAACATTCCACGGCCCACTGCAGTATAGGAATGGTGTTCAAAATCTTCCTGGAGGAAATCTCTGTTGCTCATTGGAATCATTGTCCTTCTCATTCTAGGATTTTTTCCCTGCTTGCTTAATCTTGTGATCCAATTTGGTCTGTCTCACCTGAATCCATAAAGTCACAGATGGTAATGGAAAATGGAACCTGAGATGGAACCAGACATTTTCTGAGGCTCTCTTGACTGACTTGTGATAGAGACTTGACAGCACCCCTTCACTTTGCTCCCTTTCAGCATGAAGCAGGTAGAGAGGTCACCGACCATCACCCTAAAGCAGTCACGGTCTCCATCTACAGAGCGGGGAGCGAAACAGGGAAGAGACAGAGGCAACCCCTGTCAAGTTGGAACAGGACAAAGGGCCTTGCAAAAGAACAAAAGCATGAAGCTTACTGAGGGCCTCAGGAATGTACAAGAACAGGATGCCTGCAGTGGGAATGCCTTTGTTTTTTTGTTTTTGTTTATTTGCTATCAGTAAGGTTCATGGGAACATGCCAAATTTGGAAATATAGACAACTTTCAATAAGATTGGTCAAAACAGGGAACAGCATTCCAGTGGGAACCAATAGAAATTAGACAACTCCACCAAGTCTGAGATATATACCCCTACACGCAGCCCAAAAGTGGGCACCCTTGCCCCCTCCCAGAGTGTGCTAGGAGTTCTGTACTATTGCTTTCTCTAAATAAAAAGCCTTTTTTTTCCCTGCTTGCCTACCTTAAATGTTGGCAAAGTTCATTCTTTAACTCTGTGAACAAGAACCCCAGTAACAATGGCATTTTTGTACACCATAGGACCAAGAAAAGATACTAATTTTCTGCATATATGCCTACTTTAGAGGTCTGCCTCCATAGAACATGAGCTTGTTGGGAACAGAAGCAATTTTTTATCATCTCACTATTTCCAGTGGCTAACCCAGTGCCTTATCTATAGCAGAAATACAATAAGTGTCTGATAATTTCAGCTGAATCAAAACTATATGCAAAAATTATGCACATACTTGTTCAACACAGCATCAACAATAAAAGCCAAAAACAAAACTTAATGTTCCCATGGAAGAAATAGTTTCTATATTCTAGGTAATCTGCTAAGTGTATATAATATAGATGTTAAAATTAGGCTCAGGAAAATAGAGGAACATGGTTAATTATGTTAGGCAAGGAAACATGATAAAATTTCTTTATGTTGCGTATTCATTATATTAAAAATATCTTAAATTGTTTTTTACAATTCCTTGAATCATGTTTGACAATGTATATCTTACCAGTAGGGAGTTAAAATCATTGTACCGAAGGATGAAACAAAGAAAAATACATATGATAGTTTCTTAATAATAGTAGCTAAACTAAACTCATAACCAGCAGATTATGTAATTGAAAGTCAAAGTGGCCAAGCACAAAAATACTGCAGGGACATAACAAGCTCTAGCTAGTTTGCATACACATTTCAATGTCTTTTTTAAAAAAGAAACTATCCAAACCCTCTGGGAAATGAACTCTATTCCCCAAATGTACGCATGTACAAAAGGCCTTTGCTTGTCATTTTGGATTTAGAGTAAATAGAATGTGTGGGCTGTTTAAAAAATGAAACAGTTCAGTGAACAACAACAAATCAGAATTTGTAAAGGATACCCAAGGGCCATAGACAGCCTTTCATTGTAATTTTTATCTGTCTTTTTTTTCAATGTCCTCCAACAGCAACAGATTAGCACTGGGCCTAGACGCCAGCTACTTGACTTTCTGGGCCATGATTCCTGTCCTTTATTCTAGCAGAATCTATTAACAACCTCTACATACAGTTTTCTTATAATACGTTCTGATAAAATGTTCTTCATTTATCCCCGTTATGCCAGTCTATAGCCATGATTTATTTTAGGAAGGACAAATTATTATTCTCAGATTTGTCTTTTTTACTAGAAAAACGAGATTTTCCTTTCCTTTGGGTACTCAGTTTGTCCCTGTGGTAATAAAAAAGATATTCCACATAAAAAAATATACATTTTTAATATCTGGCTGAGAAAGCACATAATACACCTTTTCAGTTTTATGCTTTCAACACTTTGAGATTATACAGAATTACCCCTGATTTCCTTACTTTTAAAAGAGTCACACAAGACCTGTTCAGCCTTAGCAAAGATTACAAATCAGCAACAAACGTCTACTTTCTTCATGTTATCAGGTTGGGTGTGTATGTTACCTTAGTGTTTGTTGAAAATATGATATGCTGTGACTGAGTCATACCCATCTGCTTCTCTGAGAACTGAAATCTAAAAGCAGCCACGATGTTCACATCAACCACAAAATAATTAGATATTAAAGCAGAAACAATTAGAGGGAGATTTACCACATCTTCACAGACTAGGCAACTTGCAAGCGCAAGGAATCAGGATCCTCTGTGGTTACTGGACCTGGTTGAAGGCTGAGTTTGCGACCATGCGCAGCACAGACTGTGTGGGTCTTCGGGAGACTTCCATTGCACCTGTGGGAATAAACAGAGGCCAGCCAATGAGGACAGGCACGGACTATTCAGCGCTTGGGATAGCAAGGGAGTCAGCCACCATCATTTGGGTTTGGTACGGACTCAAAAGCAGGCAGGAGAGTGGAAAATATCTATGATGGCAAAAAAGAAAAGTTTCAGGTGGATCATAATTGGAGGCCATTAGCATGAGGAAGCTGTAGGCAGACTCACTAGATGTGGGCACCCTCTATGATTGGTTAGGAGTACTTATTTGGCTTTCTCTAGTTGGTGCTAAATTGGAAGCTGGGATAAAAATTAGGGAAGTGGTCAGTTATTAATCTAACCCCAGCTATTTTGAACTGATTGGTATAGAAGTTATTGCTTGATTTCTAGATTGTTACTAGAGACAGAAATCTGACTTTCCACAAGCCTTATACACAAGACTAATAGCAGGCTGGCTTCTTGGTAGGTTGTTGTAGATAAAGAGTTGGTTTCCAAGGATTTTAATAAATATTTACACCTACCATTTATTTAAGTAATTAAAAATATATTGAAAGATATCTAAAAATATTTTTACCCTTTCAAAATCTGTCCTTAATGTTCGTGAGTACTTGAATATAAATGTAATATACCTAACCTATACATGATGTGTGTAGTTAGAACATACATAATGCATATTTGGCCTATATGAGTTATATATGTGTGTATTTGTGCATATGTACATATGTATTTGTCACACATTTTTATTAAAAATTCATTAAAATTGCCACTTTGTATTTTCCACCAAAGTTTTCAAAGAGAAAGTCAGCATATATATTCAAATTTCATGTTCTTAGGAGTGATTTCTTCTTTTCTTTGATCCAAATAGTTTCTGCTATGTCTTCAAAGTGTTTAGTCTAAGTTTGGATAAAGAGGATGAGGAAAGATTTGTGCTCTACCAGCTGTGCTAGTTGCTGTTGATATTTTTTAATCTATGTAACAATTTAAAGTATTTATATAATGTCAGATAATTTTCTTTAAAATTCCCCATTTTCTATTATTTGTTCCTATAATGGAATTCCAGGATTATAATGTATACCACTGAGAGTCAAGAAAAAAATGTGCAGTGATAATTAGGTAATGATAATGAGCATTCTCAGTTAATGAAAGGTATACACTGTGCCTGTAATATTCTAAGTGCATTTCATTCTCACAAGAACAGTAAGAACTATTATCATTAGTGCATTATAGTAATTAAACCTGATTAAGAGTTATTGTAATTTAGATTAACTTGCCTCTAGCCACCCACTAGTCTTGGAGCCAGGATTTGAATCCACATATCTAGGTGTACAGCTTTTGGGTTTAACCATTCTTGCACACTGTTACTATAAAGGTGTTACCCAGGGTAATGCCTATGCATCCTACCTGAACTTCTACCCCAATTTTAACTGTGGTTATCTTTAAGAAACAGGATGCCTGCAGTCAAGAATTCCCCCTTCTGACCAGACTAGCTGAAACTGGAGGGATACAAGATGAGACTCACTTGACCGCAAAAGAACTTTCAGCTTCATTGTAATGTACTTTTCATACTGAATGACACTCCCATCAACACCATGATAGCTGACAGTCACCATGGTAATGTCTGAAAGAACACATAAGAGGACAAAAGAGAGAATGGATTCCAGTTTAAGAAGTCCTCTGCCCAATACCAGAAAAAACATGAATATTCCTCCCCCTTGCTTTTAATGCTGAACCTTGTAAAGGAGTGCAGAGAGCATTAAGAGTCAGGAAAAAGAACTAATAAAACTTAGCTAAACCTTAACAGCAGACTATTCCAGAATAGTAAGAGATTCAATGTCTAAACTTAGAGAGAGACCAGATCAAAGGAAGAGAGAGCGAGAGGCCAGCCAAGGGCTATTTGAATCCTAGTTTACTAAATCCCCATGGTTTACAACCCTGATATCCACCCTGGCAGGGCCTTTGCTTATTTTTATACTGCTTCTCACTTTAGGTCTCTGTATCTTAAACCGGCTAATAGCCTTTGTTAGGGAAAGAGTGAGTGCTGTTCAGGTGCTAATGCTGAGACCGCAGTATCATTCACTCACACAGCAGGAAGAAACAAACATTCCATGATTGGAATGGTCAAAGGAAAGTGGGGAAATGTAGAATCTAAGCATTAGTAAGATTAGTAAATTAGTATAAGCATAGCCATCTTAGAAACCTAGAAACTATTTTCTGAGAGTGTGACTCAGAGAAAAAAACAAAAAACAAAACAAAACAAAAAAACCCTGGGCCTGGGTAAGGCCTTGAAAAACAAGTTAATCATGAGCACCGGGTGGTGGGCAGCTGTGACCCTTGGGCAGCTGTGACCCTTGGTCAGCTAACCTTGGTCAGTTAATCTTACATACCAAGCTTATCATGCAGAACCTCCCTAACCATTGAGGAGTAGTCTTACCCTGCCCTTGCTTAACCCCAGGATATATGTCTTGCAAGAATAATGTATAGTTATAGAAAATTGCTATGAGTTAAGTGCTTTGAAATTGCTATATAAACCCTTGGCTCTGAGTGCTCGGCGTCCTTGTTGAGACCCGCTGCATCGGGCTGACTTGGACCCCAGCTAGCTGGCTGAATAAAGACTTTGCTTGAATTTACATCTCTATGCCTGTGAGGTTTGTTCTCTGGAGAAGCCTCGGAAGCCTGGACCCTAACATTTGGGGGCTCGTCCGGGATTCGAGCGGCTTCCCTGAGAACAAAGGACAGCTCGAGGCAAGGTCTAATTGTCCGGACGGGGCAGTGTAATTCGAGGGTCGCCCCCTCGTGTCTGTATAAATCCATTATAAAGCGGTAGTCGCCATCCTGTGTATGGTCTCGGGTTAGTGGTCCCGAGTGAGGAAGTCCGGGCTGGTAGTCCCGGCCCCCAGGTTAGCGACCCTGGGTAAAAGTCCAGGTAACCAATCCTGGCCCTAGGGTCCGAGTGACTCGGCCTTAGTAAGGCAAATCCGATCGGCAGAAAACTGGCGCCCGAGGAGGAAAAGATCGAGCTTGTCACCCTGCGGCAGTCCGAGCGGACGCCCTTCGGGAGAATTACGAGAGTTTTTGAGGACCCTGAAAGTGGTGAGTGTGGTGCGCACCAGAGTGAGAGAAGGACCGGTCCGAACGAGTGTGATCAGATGTGGTGTGTGTGTTTGGTGTTATCATTGATTGTTTTACTGTGTTTTGGTTTTGGTTTATATTTCTTTTTGCACTTCTCATTTTAAGTTTCCTTGTTCTAAGGTTCTCCTGCTCTCTCCGTTCCTCCTTTCTGCCACTACATCATTCCCCACGGGCACGGGTTGGGCAATTAAGAGCCATTAGGGCGCCCGCCGCTAGAAGACTCCCGTAACAGGATAAGGGGGTCACAGCCGCGAATCCCAGATAAATTCGCGTCCCCCGCGGAAGAAAAACTGTGCAACGACAGGCACTCGTTCACAAGCACATACAACAGTCATTTTGTTTGTCTGTTCCTCCTTTCTGCCACTACATCATTCCCTGCGGGCACAGGCCAGGCAATTAAGAGCCATTAGGGCACCCGCCGCTAGAAGACTCCCGTGACAGGATAAGGGGGTCACAGCCGCGAATCCCAGATAAATTCGCGTCCCCCGCGGAAGAAAAACTGTGCAACGACAGGCACTCGTTCACAAGCACATACAACAGTCATTTTGTTTGAAGTGGCATCTTCATCCTTCGCCTTTGTCTCCCTCATATTCTTTTTCCTTCTTCTTTCTCACCATGGGTCAGACTCAGGCTACTCCTAAGAGTCTGATCCTCTCCCATTTCCCCAAGGTCAAGGAACAGGCCTTAAGTATGAGCCTTGGCATCAAGAAGGGTAAGCTCGACACCTTTTGCTCAGTCGAGTGGCCTTCCTTCGGAGTAGGCTGGCCGGCCCAGGGGTCTCTTTCTTTGGACCTTATTGGCAAGATCAAAGCCATTATCTCCCGGCCAGGTCCTGAGGGCCACCCTGACCAACTTCCCTATATTCTTGTCTGCGAAAATTTGGCCGAGAATCCCCCTTCCTGGTTGGAGCCCTTTTTGGTGGAGAAACCTCATACTGACCCACAAAAGACCTCCGTCCTAGTTGCCCAGGAAAAATCAAAGCCCTCTGATCGCAGAGCCAGAAATCCTGTGCGCCCAAGTGCGCCGCCTGTCCTCCCCGACAGTTCTCCTCTTTACCCCCTCCCGCCAATTGAGCAGCCACCCCCGTATGCAGAGGAGAGGGGTGAAGCTGCCGGGGGGATAGAAAATGTGGCTAGGGAACCCAGCGGGAAGCAGGTGGCTGCAGCTTCCCCAGATTCTTCAGCAGAGGGAGGCGGGAGGCCGGAAAGAGCTTCCTCACACTCCCCGGCCCTGGCCCCACACTGGGCGCCAGGTAGAACTGGAGGAATGCAGCTAAGGTCTCGAGGGGCCAGGGAACAAGAAGGGGAGGCTCCCTCCTCCACCTCAGAAGGAGCAGTGCCGGTTCTGACTGTGCGTGCCATCGGTACTGGCATCGCTCAGCAATATCAATATTGGCCCTTTTCATCTAGTGACTTTTATAATTGGAGGACTCAGAATCCTCCCTTCTCAGAGGACCCCAAGTGTCTTATAGGTTTAGTGGAGTCCATTATGTTTACCCATCGTCCCACATGGGACGACTGCCAGCAATTATTCCGCACTCTCTTCACAACGGAAGAACGAGAGCGTATCCTCAATGAAGCCAAGAAAAATGTCCTCGGAGAAAGTGAAAGACCCACTACCCTCCAGCCCATTATCGACAAGGCATTCCCACTTACGCGCCCAGATTGGGACTTCGGAACTGCAGAAGGTAGGGAGGGTCTCCGGGTCTACCGCCAGACTCTGATGACTGGTCTCCGGGCGGCCGCCAGATGGCCCACTAACTTGGCTAAGGTAAAAACTATTGTTCAGGGGGAAATGGAAAGCCCAGCCGCGTATCTGGAAAGGCTGTTTGATGCTTACCGGCAGTATACCCCCATAAACCCGGAAGCAGAGGAACATAGGTCAGCTGTAGTCCTCTCATTCATCAACCAGGCAGCCCCTGATATCCAGAGAAAACTCCACAAGCGGGAGGACCTAGGGGAGATCTCTATTAGAGAGCTGCTGCAGCAGGCAGAGAAGGTCTTCAATGCTAGAGAAACTCCGGAAGATAGAGAAGAAAGGCTGAGGAAAGAGAAATGGGTAATGCAGGAGAAAAATAGGAAGGAAGACAGAGAATTTCAGAAAAGGGAGAACAAGAAGCAGAGGGAAGAGATGGCCAGGATATTCCTGGCCGGGGTGAAGGAGGGCCCTAGGCCACCTCAAGGAACAGGACCCCGTCAATCCCGACTAAGACAAGATCAGTGCGCCCTGTGTAAGAAATATGGACATTGGAAGAGGGAGTGCCCCCAAAGGAGGGAACAAGGGAGAGGGAACCCTGTTAAGACCCTGCACCTAGGGGAGGAGGATTGATGGGGACGGGGCTCGGCACCCCTCCCCAAGTCCTGGGTAACCCTGTGCGTGGAGGGGACTCCCATTGGATTTATGGTAGATACTGGGGCACAGTATTCAGTTCTCAACGAGGCCCATGGCCCCCTAAACCCAGGACGCACAAGTATAGTCCAGGGAGCGACAGGGTCCAGGAAATGTGCCTGGACTACTAACAGAAAAGTGGACCTAGGAAGGCATAAGGTCTCTCACTCATTCCTGGTCATACCCGAAAGCCCCGCACTGTTGCTGGGCAGAGACTTATTAACCAAGGTCGGGGCTCGCATTCATTTTGAACCCGAAGAGATAAAAATCATGGACAAAGAAGGGCAGCCCCTACAACCGGCGCATGTGTTAACTCTTTCCCTGGCCGATGAACATCGTCTGTTTCAGGCACATCAAGAAAAGGGGGGCCGGGGAGAGATAGACTCTTGGGTACAGAAGTTCCCTTCCGCATGGACCGAGACCGGAGGAATTGGTCTCGCTAAACACCTATCCCGGTCATTGTTCAACTCAAAGCCGCAGCTCTACCCATCCGGGTCCGGCAATATCCAATGCCAGAAGAGGCTAGGAAAGGGATAGCACCCCATATCCATAGACTGTTAGAGACAGGAATCCTTAAGACCTGCCAATCTGCATGGAATACGCCTCTGCTTCCAGTGAGGAAGCCTGGCAGTAAAAATTATAGGCCAGTGCAAGACTTGCGGAAAGTCAATGAGAGGGTAGAAGACATCCATCCTACAGTGCCTAACCCTTACACCTTACTCAGCCACCTGCCACCCACACATGTGTGGTATACTACTCTGGACCTGAAAGATGCCTTCTTTAGTATTCCACTCTCTGAAGTTAGTCAGCCTTTGTTTGCCTTTGAGTGGCAAGAGCCAGGGGGAGGAAGAAAAGGGCAGCTTACCTGGATTAGACTGCCTCAGGGCTTCAAGAACTCTCCCACCTTATTCAATGAAGCCCTAAGCCAGGACTTGGAGCCCTTTCGCAGGAGCCACCCCCACGTGATGTTGTTGCAGTATGTAGATGACCTGTTGCTGGCCACAGAAACCCGTGAAGAGTGCGAAGAAGCCACGGGGAACTTGCTGGCTGAACTAGGTGAACTGGGATATCAAGCCAGTGCCAAGAAAGCCCACATCTGTCAGAGGTCAGTAGTCTACTTGGGGTACACAATATCTAATGGGGCCAGGTGGCTAACACAGGCCATGAAGCAAACTGTCCTGGCTATCCCCATCCCTTCCTCACCCCGGGGAGTGAGAGAATTTCTTGGCTCAGCCGGGTTTTGCAGGCTCTGGATTCCAGGGTATGCAGAAATAGCCCGACCACTATATGAAGCAACCAAAGAAGGGCCGGGCTGGCAATGGACGCAGGAACAACAAGAGGCGTTTGACAGACTAAAAGAAGCTCTCCTTCGGGCCCCTGCCCTATCTCTGCCAGACCCAGAAAAACCCTTTATCCTGTTTGTAGATGAAAAGAAGGGAGTGGCTAAAGGAACTCTGGCTCAGCAGCTGGGCCCGTGGAAGAGACCTGTGGCTTATTTGTCCAAGCGGCTAGACCCAGTGGCCTCTGGGTGGCCACCTTGTCTGTGTATCCTAGCAGCCATCGCTCTACTGGTAAAAGAGGCAGACAAGCTGACTTTTGGCCAAAATCTGAGAATAACAGCCCCACATACCGTGGAGGGGATCCTCAAGCATCCTCCGGGAAAATGGATGACGAACGCAAGACTCACCCACTATCAAGGGCTCCTACTAGATTCTCCCCGAATCGCCTTCTCTAACCCGGTAACCCTAAATCCTGCCACCCTTCTGCCGGACCCAGATCTGACGACCCCCATCCATGACTGTAGAGATATCCTTTCCAAAATTATCCAGGTGTGAGCAGACCTGAAAGACACACCGTTACTGAACTGTGAGCTAAATTGGTATACGGATGGGAGCAGCTTTGTGCAGGAGGGGGTCAGGAGAGCAGGGGCAGCAGTAGTAACCCACGATGGGGAAGTTGTCTGGAGCACAGCTCTGCCCCCTGGCACCTCAGCACAGAAGGCGGAACTTATTGCTCTTGCTGAGGCCCTGGAAAGAGCAGAAGGAAAGCGGGCCAACGTTTACAGAGATAGCAGATACGCCTTTGGCACTGTCCATGTCCATGGTGCCATCTACCGAGAAAGAGGATTCCGTTCCGCGGAAGGGAAGGGACTGAGGAATCTGCAAGAAGTCCAAAGACTATTAGCTGCTGTTGAAAAACCTAAAGCGGTAGCAGTTATACATGTACCGGGCCACCAATCAAAGAAGATACCTGAGGCCATCGGCAACAGCCATGCAGATGTAGAAGCTAAGAGGGCAGCCCTCTCGGACTCTCTTGTGCTTGCGGCCCTCGAAATACCCATACCTGAACTGCCCGCACTGCCGCCCAAACCTGAGTATTCCCCTCAAGATCTTGAGTAGATTAGGAAACAAGTCCCGGGGGAAGTGTTTGGAGAGGGACATTGGGGTGAGGACCAGGAGAGTAGATTGATCTTGCCAGAAGCATTAGGACAGTACCTGCTTGCTAATCTGCATAAGTCCACCCATCTACGTGGAAAAAAACTGCTCAGCCTTTTCCAGTCTGCGCAGTTGGTGTTTCCCCACCAGAATGAGGTGACTCGCCAGATCATGAAAGAATGCAGTAGCTGTGCAATGCTAAGACCAGCCCCAAGAGGGCTGCACCCAGCAGGTACCCAGGAAAGGGGGAGGGCTCCAGGGAGGAATTGGGAAATAGACTTCACCGAAATAAAACCAGGGAAGTATGGATACAGGTATTTGCTAGTTATGGTAGATACTTTCTCTGGGTGGGTGGAGGCCTTTCCAACCAAGCATGAGACTAGCCATGTAGTAGCAAAAAGATGAATTGAAGAAATCATCCCCAGATATAGGGTCCCTGAAGCAATAGGTTCCAATAATGGCCCGGCTTTCATTAGCAAAGTCCTGCAAAGACTAGCCCTAGCTTTGGGAGTAGATTGGAAGTTACATTGTGCTTATAACCCACAAAGCTCTGGGCAGGTAGAGAGAATGAATCGGACCTTGAAAGAGACCCTTTCTAAATTGGTATTGGAGACTGGTGGGGACTGAGTGACTCTCCTTCCCTTAGCCATCTTCTGCGCTCGGAACTCCCCCTATGTACATGGTTTAACTCCATTTGAGATAATGTATGGGGCCCCTCCACCTATAACTCGACGAGTGCAGCTTCCCGATGCAGAGGACCCGGACCCTGACTATCTGAATGTGTTGCAAGTTCTTGCTAAAGTGCAGCAAGAAATCTGGCCCCTGTTCAGAGCATATTATGAGGGCGGGAAAATTCTGAGCTCGGAACATGGCATAGTCCCAGGGGATAGAGTATGGGTCAAAAGACATCAAGTGAAGACTCTCGAGCCCAGGTGGAAAGGACCTTATGTTGTATTGTTTACCACCCCCACTGCTCTCAAGGTTGATGGTATCGCTCCCTGGGTACACCACACCCACGTTCGGAAAGTCCTGCCTCATAAAGACCCAGGGGCCCGTAAAGAAAAGTGGAAGGTGCAGCAGCATCCTGCCAATCCCCTAAAACTACACTTAAGCCAAAGATGAAAGAGATCCTGCTAATAAGCTCCTTAGTATGGATCTTCACGGAAGCCACATCTGTGGGGATCAGAGGCACCAACCCCCATCAGCCAAAGAACCTGACCTAGATGCTGATTGATAGTGACAATGGGGAAGTCATCAACTCCACACAACACAGTGCGCCAATCGGAACCTGGTGGCCTGACCTGTATTTCTGCTTTCGACAGATCAACCCTGTTTACCGATCCATCCCTCCAAATTTGGCTCGCTCCCATGGGTTTTATGCTTGCCCAGGAACAGGTAAAGGAAGGCACTGTGAGGGGGGGCATGACTTCTTTTGTGCCAGCTGGGACTGTGTAACCTCGAATAATGGGGATTGGAGATGGACAGTTACAAAAATCGATTCTGTCAAATTTACTTATGTCAACAAGAGCATCCCTCATCACCAGCCTATGACCCTTTACAAAACCAAGGCTTGTGACAAAATGGACCAGGATTGGGTAAGAGTTCAATTCACCGAGACGGGCAAAAACACTGAAGTATCACGCTGGATAAATGGACTAGCGTGGGGAATAGTGTATTATAAATATGGGGGGCATGCTGGCTCGACCCTCATCATTAAATTAACCGTGTCAACTCCCACCGCTGCCATAGGTCTCAACTCGGTTATAAATCCCCAGAAACCTTCAATCCAGGACAAGGGCCTGAGCAAAAAGGATGAGAAAATGCCGACCAGAACGCTTGCTCCAGAGCCCACGAGAGGACCGAGTCCATCGACCTCTGTGTTATTGGCCCAGCACACCCCCTCCGGGTTAGATAATCCCATGTGGGAAATGGTGCAGGCAGTTGTAGAGACTCTTAACCACACCACTTCCTCCTTCACCGATCCCTGTTGGCTATGCTACCCAGGTTCACCCCCCTTCTATGAGGCAATCGGGATAAATGGCTCCTACACTATCAACAACTCCCATCCCACTTACTGGGACAGGAGACCGTGGGGACTTACAATCGCTCAAGTCTCAGTTGTTGGTACGTCTGTAGGCACAGTTCCGACGACCCAGAGCCAGTTATGCTCCTCCTATAATAACACTACGTGGGAGCAGAGAAAGTGGATTATACCCTCCTCGGGCTGGTGGCTCTGCTCAAAGACAGGCCTCACTCCGGCCCATATCCACCTCTGCGTTCAATGCTAACAGTGAGTTTTGTGTGCTGGTGGCCCTTCTACCTCGCCTAATGTATTATTCTCATAAATCTCTCCTTTCTTATTGGGAAGAAAGGCTGAGCCCCCACCGGAGCAAGAGGGAGGTTGTTACCGCCCTGACCATTGGAACCCTCTTCACCCTAGGGATGGCAGGGGCAAGCACGGGGGTTGCAGCCCTTGTAACTCGAGAAAAGGGGCTCACAGCCCTGAGGCTGGCAATCGACAGAGACCTAGAACAACTCTGACAGACAATATCAGACCTAGAGCAATCCCTCACCTCCTTGTCCGAGGTGGTCCTACAGAACCGAAGAGGCCTGGACCTCTTGTTCTTAAAAGAAGGTGGGTTATGCGCAGCCTTAAGAGAATAGTGCTGTTTCTATGTAGACAAAACAGGTGCTGTCAGAGATTCCTTGGCCAAACTGAAAAAAGATTTAGAGAAGAGGCGTAAAGAATATGAAAGTAGCGAAGGCTGGTTTGAGTCTTGGTTCAAATACAAGCCTTGGTTTGCTACCCTTCTCTCGGCCGTTGTGGGGCCGCTCGTCATCCTGCTGTTGCTGTTTATGATTGGCCTGTGCATAATTAACAAGCTTGTTAAGTTTGTGCAGGAAAGAATTGACACTGTCCAACTCTTAGTCCTTCGTCAAAGGTATCAGGACCCAGATGCCGCTGTGGAAGATTCCACAGTCTAATCAAGAAAAGGGGGGAAATGTAAAGGAGTGCAGAGAGCATTAAGAGTCAGGAAAAAGAACTAATAAAACTTAGCTAAACCTTAACAGCAGACTATTCCGGAATAGTAAGAGATTCAATGTCTAAACTTAGAGAGAGACCAGATCAAAGGAAGAGAGAGCGAGAGGCCAGCCAAGGGCTATTTGAATCCTAGTTTACTAAATCCCCATGGTTTACAACCCTGATATCCACACTGGCAGGGCCCTTGCTTATTTTTATACTGCTTCTCACTTTAGGTCCCTGTATCTTAAACCGGCTAATAGCCTTTGTTAGGGAAAGAGTGAGTGCTGTTCAGGTGCTAATGCTGAGACCGCAGTATCATTCACTCACACAGCAGGAAGAAACAAACATTCCATGATTGGAATGGTCAAAGGAAAGTGGGGAAATGTAGAATCTAAGCATTAGTAAGATTAGTAAATTAGTATAAGCATAGCCATCTTAGAAACCTAGAAACTATTTTCTGAGAGTGTGACTCAGAGAAAAGAACAAAAAACAAAACAAAACAAAAAAACCCTGGGCCTGGGTAAGGCCTTGAAAAACAAGTTAATCATGAGCACCGGGTGGTGGGCAGCTGTGACCCTTGGTCAGCTAACCTTGGTCAGTTAATCTTACATACCAAGCTTATCGTGCAGAACCTCCCTAACCATTGAGGAGTAGTCTTACCCTGCCCTTCCTTAACCTCAGGATATATGTCTTGCAAGAATAATGTATAGTTATAGAAAATTGCTATGAGTTAAGTGCTTTGAAACTGCTATATAAACCCTTGGCTCTGAGTTCTCAGGGTCCTTGTTGAGACCCGCTGCATCGGGCTGACTTGGACCCCAGCTAGCTGGCTGAATAAAGACATTGCTTGAATTTACATCTCTATGCCTGTGTAGTTTGTTCTCTGGAGAAGCCTCGAAGCCTGGACCCTAACAAACCTCTTCACTAAAAATCACCCTCTATTTATGACTTCCCATTTCTCACAAGCGGATTAAGTTGATTTGTGAGACATGCTCCCTCTGTTCGTTTCTCTGGCTATCCAATGAAGCCTGCCCTGCCTGGCATTCATTCTTGGCTTAGGATATGGGCTTCATGATGCCCAACAGACAGACTCCATCCTTTGGATACTGGCTTTGTTGGTCACAGAGGTAGTAAATAGAGTGATATTTCCATAGACCTTGTTTTGTATTTACAAAAAAAAAATGTTTCCTTTCATTAAAAAATAACAGAACTCACAACCAAAACAAGTTAATCAAAGTAATGCAAATCCTATAAACATTCAGTGTAAGAGAACTAATTTATAATTGCAATTATGATTCAAACATAATTCATTCTGAAATCCTCAAAATATTAACCCTTAGGAGGCAATATGGAAAAGTGACAACCCAGAATTTACAGCGCTAATTAACCTTAATAGGACACTTATTATGTGCTTGTCTTTTTACTCAAAATTCTTTCACTATGTGCATATAATACTCATATTAATCCTATGAAGTAGATACTTGTATTGGCCCTTATCTATAGATAAGGACTAAGACCAAGAGAAGTTAAGTAAGTTAGTGAAGTCACAGAGCTGGTAATAACACAGACATGACTCAACCCAGGGTTGATTCCAAAGCTTATACTTTCTGGAGAGGTCTGGTTAGTTTCAGTTCTATCATATTCAATGACTAACCATATTCATTGACTAACCCTCTTCTGTGAAAAAAAAAATCTATTGAAAAGATATTTTTAAGGACTATAATTTTTAATGTTCTTACCAAATAATAGAAAGCCTTAAATAACTGTGGACATTAATATTTATCAATATTCTTCAGCAAAGTGATTATCATATAGGTTTATTTATTTCATTTGTATTGAAAAGTCTATAGTATTTCCTTGTAGATTAATGTTGTAATAATTGCAGCAGTAGCCAATGACTAAGACAGACTCAAGCTTGACTAAACTTCAGACAGGATTCATTTCTTTTGGACAGGCACAAAGGTCCCTGAAATCTCCTTTCTTGGAGCATTTACTTTAGAACACTTGTAAATTCTTTCTCTGCCCCTGTGAAATATATGTAAATCTCCAAGCCTCTTGACAGTTTTACAACACAGGAAATGTCTTTCTTAAGGTCCTGTGAACTATCTCTTTGAAATGTAAACATGGAAGTTACCTCTGAGGAAAGGTAGGATCCTAATTTCAATGAACACAAATTAGCACACGTAAATGGCCTAATGACAGATAAAAACATTTGCAAACGCAGGAATAATTCACATAAAGCGGGACACATCCATTCTTCAACCTTTCTCCTATTCCCTCCAGTACTGTTCACTAGCTTACCCGGTGCTTCAATTCCCACCCTACTCTTGGCTATTTTTTTTACGCCTGTGGAGGTAGGTTCAGTCTCCTTCTCCTATTGCAATAATATCAACTTTCTTTTCATCTTGTCAGGTGCTGTTTTATCTTTAACTCCCAGAAGGTATTTTAACATGATTCTTACCTATAAATCAGCTTCATGGCAAATACTTCTGCCTAATTACTAGTGATATGAAATACACCTTAAAAAATAGATACATTTGCTGTTAAGATCATCGTTTAGATGCTGGAGCTTCAATGTAGACAGATAAGAATGGGAATTGTCTTTGCAGCACATCGTGTTATTGCATCTTAAGACCCTCTTTAGCAGTAACAAACTCTAAGGTGTTTATTGGAGTGATAAAATATTTAATAAAAGCAAGAAAAAGAGGTACAGGAGACCTCAGTAGCTCTTTTGCCCTTTGAAATACATTACTAACCTGAAAGCTATTACCTTCATACTCCTTTCTAGTAAAAGCTATAATTCATTATTTAAAAGCAAAGAGATTTCATGGGATCTGTAAAATTTCTCTTCATCTTCATTCAAGGTCCTAGACCTGATCTAATATAAAATCATCTCTTTCACGCACAGGGTGAGAATATGAGGGACAAGGTACTACAATAATGTCATTTTCCCTACCAACTAACAATCAACAAATCTTCACTCCCAAAAGGACAGCCATAACTTGGTCAATTACCTCCCAATTCTGTGCACTGATGTGAAGAAATCTGAGATGAGCATACCACTGACCTTATGAAGTTACTCTCCCATGAATGGCTAATGATTATCTTTATAAAGTGATAGAATCCATTCATTTTTCTTAAACAAGAGTTAAAGTTCATGGACTGGCCAAACTCTGCCACAGAAGTGGGCTTTCCAGAATGAAGAGTCACATTGTCAAAGCCATACTTGTGAACAGTAGTTAATTTGTTGTTAACATTCTGTATTTTCACAGATCCTTTTTGATATTGCATAAGAATGAAGGAAAAAATAGCTACATTATCAAGCCTCTACTTGAAGATTTTCTGTCAAACAAAACCAAATTATAATGTGATAACAAGGAAATAATACCAAGAATTAACTATATAAATATTTACTGATATTTCAAAAAATTGGTAAGTTTTATGTCAGGAATTTTTAAAGGTGCTAATACTTGTTTAAAATATGTGACTTAAACTCATAAATAATTATCTTAAAGTCATAGTAGGTTGGTTACGATTTCCATTTTGAAAATCTGATAAGATTGGTAAATGAAGCAATGATAGCAATATATTTAAGCATCTACTATATTACAGTAGTTAGGCATGCATAATCTAATTTAATATTCACCAACCTTATGGGGTAGTTACTATTATTATTTATCTCATACAGCTAAGGAAACAGAGCCATAGGGAACTTGCATAATTTAGCACAGTTGCCCAGCTAGCCAGTAGCAGAGCTGGGGTTTGGAGCTGGCCCATCTCCACTAATGACAGCAGTGTCTTATGTCCCCCAGGGGAAAAATGTTTCTATACCATTTCTAATTTGAAGAAGAGACTACTGTCATGTTTTCCATCTCTTTCTTTGTGTGACTTTAACTAGCGTGGGCCCTTGATCTTCTTATGAGCCTTGCTGATTTGAAATGTTTCTATAATGGAAATACATAGCCTCAGATTATCTTTAATATCATCTATCATATTCATACATATGATATCTTTTGATGAAGTATACAGTCTGAGGTTTTTATGCAAATAATTAAGTATTCATCCAGCATTTGATAGTAAAAACCTAGCAGTGATCAGAATGGGAGGATAAGGTGTCTGGTTGTTAGTCTGGGGAGAGGAAATCCAAGGGTAAAATACCTCTAAAAACTGAAATCAGTCAAAGGGAGAAATAAAGTTTAAAATCCTTTTATTGCTTACAAGCTGCAGTCTGGGTCCTTCTCTCTTTCCTCAAGCAGAAGCAAAAACCTGCACTCCCCCTCACCTCTCAGGTACAGATATACCCTCCTTGCCCGGGTAATTACCCATTGATATGGACATGAACTTCTTTCCACCCCTGAGGATATGCAAATGCACTAAAGCCAGGTGAGATATTCTGGAAAGGTCACAATTTTACCCACAGGCCATCCCTCCAAAAATCTTGCCTTACAATCTACTCATTCCCCCTCTTCCGATCTATCTAATAGCATACAATAGCAACAGCAATAAAATCTTGATAATCCTCAAGCCAGAGGATTCGGGGTATGCAGACTGAGTAAATGTACTTTACAGCACAATCTCTCACTAAGCACAAAATATGTTTCTACTTTTGTTTACTCATTCTTCACAACTATGCTAGATTGCTCACAAAACTTTTACCAAACAGCAGACGAAGTAAAGCCTCTCTCTAAGCATTTTTTTCTTGACAACAGCAACACAATCATGATAATTTTCAAGACAGAGGATACAGCTAGGTTCAAAGTCCCATGCAGATTAAGCCCAAAGCTCGTCTTTTCCAGCCATTGAATGGCAGCTGCAGTCAGGATGTGCATCCAGGACAAAGGACTGTAGAAGCAAATAACCATGATTGTGTGGGGACACATTTCTATTATTACAGGAATACACAGGAGGCCAGCTTCCAGGCCTTTTCCCCAAGGTGCCAGAAGAGCCACCCATCGCCAGTCCATGTGTTGAAATGTCCAGGGTCATGTCCATTTTACTCCTAATTGCTGCACTCATCCTTGCAATGCATGTCCAATAAAGAGGGTGCCTTGATCACTCTCAATCATTGGCGACTTGCCATAGGCTGCAAAGAGACCCTTCAGGCCTCTCTTGGTGGTTTGCTGATATGCACAATGTACAGGGCACTCCTTCTAGGCTCTGCTGACTTCTTCAAAGGTCAATGGCAAGCCCCACTGATGGGCTACAGCCCACATTGTCTTTTGGCCCACGTGCAACAAAAGCTGATGTAACCCTTGGGCAACATTAAAGGCAGACTTTCCTTCTAGCCAGGGCACCTGGGTCAGTGTATCTGCTTCATTATTCCCTGGGAATGCCAAAAGCAAATGGCCAGTCACATGATATATGGTAGGTGTCTGTGCCACAGCACTCTGTGACCTTTGGGTCCAGTCTCTCACAAACTCTGTGATGGGATAGGTGGTTATTACCTTGGTTGGAGCTCTTCTGGCGATGGGTTCTATAGCCAGCAAGGTGTGGTACACAGCAGCCAATTGCTTCTCTTTCCAAAGCTGTGACCAGGCTCCAGAGGGCAGCAGGAGCAGCAGCAGTGGCAGAAGCAGTAGCCTTAGGCTTGGGCCATGGGCTAGGGTCGGCGTGGCCAGCAGCAGTGGTGGTGCCTCCACAACCACACGAGTGTAGACACACTTTCCTCGACATGAGTGCCACTTCTCCCCATCAGTTCTTGGGCCGGCCTACCCAAAGGTCGCACCCATTATAACATATTTTGGGTTCAGAGGAATCCTGCCATCTATGCCAGGTGTTAGTCTGGGGAGAGGAAATTCCAGGGCAAAATACCTCTAAAACCGAAATCAGTTAAAGGGAGAAATAAAGTTTAAAATCCATTTATTGTTTACACTAGCTATTTCAATCATGAAATTAGGGGTCATCTGTTTGGTTAACACTCTGATAGTTCTGTCTCAACACTATGATTTGCACGGTGCTAATGCGTTCTTTGATAAAGGTAACACATGGAGTGACTCCGGTTTGGCGGGCCTACTACTTGTTAGAATAAGCTGGGGTGGTGCTGATTACTTCTGTCTTGTTGTAGAGGGAGGTGTAAGTTTTAGGAACTCTCTCAATGCAGGTTCTTTGCCTACTTGCAGAGGATAAAGTGAGTCTCGGTCTTTGTCTTCTACAGATAGGGACTCTAGCTGCTGCTAGGGAAAAGGGGCGATGACCGCTCTGGCTGCTTCGTGCTGAGAAGGGGGTGCAGTAAAGGGTGCAGCTAGGTCTCTATTACTGGTCAGTTGAGAGGGCTTCAGAAGGCTGGCGCTTCTATTACTATTTGCAGTTTTGTGGCTTCTAGGCAAGATAAAACAAATTGTGTTATTAGGTTATGTAGCAACATCTGGAGTTGGATTTTCTATTCTGGAGGCTGCAGTTATTGAAACAATACTTTTCTCTAAAATCACCCTCATTTTTATTAGAAATAACCAGGTTAAGAAAATAATTAACAGCTGGCTTGATCATTTGCACAAGTGCAGCAAGAAGAGCAATTGATTACACAGGCTCTTTTAAATATGCTTTGCTGGAACTTTTTATAAGGAATTTCAGATTGAACTTTTAAAGGCCTCTTGAGGCCAGACAGCCAAGCTAGACTTGCCATCAGGCTTTGCCTGCAGTACCTGTAGATTTGGATGAATTCTTCTCTTCTCGAGGTCTCTGCACCTGCCAGGAAGTGACCTTCTTTACTCACCTGGTAAGGCTGCTGGGAACTCTGTAAGCAAGGTACTAGGCCAGTTCTTCCAAAGGGCTTTGTTGGCTTTATAAAGTCAATCTTAGTTCCTTAAAGTTGTTCACATCTGAGTCCATGCACATGTCTCTCAGGTATGACATTCCAGTCAAAGCCCTGACAGTATAACCAGTGTTCTTAAGTAGTCTTCTCACAAGGAAAGCAGATTCTTATTGAACTCATGCAAATAAACATACTGCCATGGAATACAAAAACAGTCACTGAAAGTTTTTAAACTCTGGAGGGATCAGGTAGAGAGAAGGAAGTTTCAATTCTGCTCATAAAGATAGTCATTTACTAAACTGTTGTCAGTTTAAGAGAACAAGGTTAAAACACTTTATCAGCAACATTTGAAACAAAAAGACACAAAATCATTTTCTTTAGTTTATGTAATCTTATGTAACTAATACCTGTTCTGCTGAAATCTAGTTCTTTACCAGTTTAGGGATAATACTATAAATGACAAAAGACTTACAAATGACAATGGTTAAAGATCTGATGAGAGCTTACTGTAAGACAGTTGACATAAGGAAATTCTGTTATTTCTGTAATACAAAACATTTAGTAACAAAGTTTAGCATCATTCTCTTTGACAGTGCTTTCCTGGTAAATAAATAAATATATATCAGATAAATAAGCCAAATTAGTCAAATACTTTCTCTAATGAGAAAAAAATTCTTCTGACATGTTCCAGGGGCCCTCTGGAAAATATCAGAGTTAACTAGAGGTAAAAGCACTTTTTTTTTGAACTTAGCATAAGTGTCCAAGACTAGATACAAAAAAAGCAGAGAAAGTGCTTAAGTCTACAGGTCTTCTCTGAAAGCTTCAAGAATGTTTTACTCTTTAATAGTAGATATAAGCTGCTATGCAAATTCTATTAAAAGCTCTAAGATCATTTGCATTAAAAAATATGAAGAGTCCTCTGAAGGACTACTACTAGTAAGATGGCAAACTTCCGGCTTCTCTTCGGGGTCCTTGGTTTCCGCCGGCGCCACCTGAAGCCCAATCACCTCTCGCTCCCCTCCCAATCCCAGCACCTAGCCAACAGCCACCAGCTCCGTAGAAGTGACACCTCAATCAATTCATGCCCCTTCCTATATAACCTAGCACTTTTCCCTAATAAAGCGGAACTCTCCGGTTAATTGCTGCTATGTGTCGCTCCTTTCCTTTCATCCCCCATTTTTTTTTTTTTTAAAACATACAGCATATAAATTAAACAAGAAGACCTGGTGGTTGTCAAAAAAAATCTATTACAACCTTTCTCAAAAGTGGTCACACGTTTGTCCATTTAAACTTTTACAGTGAAACTTGTTTTTCTGGGAGAAACATAATCTTGTCTGGATTCTAGTTTAATTTTTAAGAATAAATTTTGGTTTGTTAACTAAGTGCATTTAATCAGCTGAAAAAAGCTTTGTTACCATTCTGCTTAGGTGGATAAATTAAGAAAACAAATAATCAGTAACAACTTTAATCATTTGTTGGTTAGAGATTTTTCCACTTATAAAAATATATGGAATAATTCAATTTCTCAGGCCATGCAATCGTTTTCAATAACAAAATATTTCAAAGGCAAATAAAGCTTATACAGTTGTTAACAAACTTTAGCTTTTCGTCTTTTTAATATTACGATTTCATTTTTTTTTTTTTTTTTTAATATTCTGGCAACTCACTGAGACTTTAAGCATGAGAAACTGCTTTGATCTTTCAACATTAAGAGCAGACTAACAGTTAAAGAAAACTGTTTAACTAGAAACAAGATTCTAATTTTGCTGTGCACTTGATGTCAAGACTCACTTGCTTTAATTTCACTAGGCACGACTATATCTGTAAGAATATAGTAATTTATTCTTCATTTGCCCTATGGTCCCAAGCACATAAGCCGGTGAGAATTAGCCTGGGCTTGCCTGCGGCTTGACTGGGTTTATCTCACTTAATCTCTAAACATCCTGACCCTCCCCCCCAAAGCAACATGCTGAGCGGGTCTTCTACAACAAAAGGCACCACGCTGTTTTCTCTCTTTAAACAAATAGCTGTACTTTAGAACAAAGTTACTTTCTTTATCACAAAACACATTCTTTAGCATGCAGAAGACTTTTCATTCTTTATACTTTTTCTTATTAAAACATACATTTTTTAGCATAGAGAAATGTTTTATTACTTTAAATAGTTTTAATTAAAACTTAAAACCATTAGAAACTTTAATTTCCAGTGAACACCGAGAAGCAGGCCATTGTAAACTGTTAAACTAACATTCTTTAGATTGACAAATTTATGAACACATTTTATAATTTCTGTAACCATGAGCTTTACAGCACAATCTCTCATAGAGTATATCTTCTTAACTTAGCAAAACTTTAAGGTTTTAGGTTTCTACAAAGATTCTCAGGCAGTAGGTAGGTATACACACTGTAACACACAATTAAAAAGAGGTTCACTTGCTTCAGTCATTTAGTTCACTCATTCGTAACAACTATTCTAGATTACTTACAAGACCTTTACTGAATATTAGACAAAGCCAAGCCTTTAAGCATTTTATTTTTAAAAGATTTAGCAGATAACATGACTTAAATGACCTCAGGTAAATTTAGGCAGCTGATAACTACAAGGACATGCCCGCCTCAGGCAAACTCAAATTAGCATTAATGCTTAACACTTTTTATCAGGTTTTCTGGAAGTTTTAGAATACCCAATTTTCACAAGCGCTTGTCTTTAAATCAATTTCATTAATACCATCCGGAGGTAGAAAGATATATTCATTTACACACTTAGGGGGTCGTCTGAGTCTGTCTCATGGTGAGAAAGAAGGAAAAAGAATATGAGGGAGACAAAGGCGAAGGATGAAGATGCCACTTCAAACAAAATGACTGTTGTATGTGCTTGTGAACGAGTGCCTGTCGTTGCACAGTTTTTCTTCCACGGGGGACGCGAATTTATCTGGGATTCGCGGCTGTGACCCCCTTATCCTGTCACGGGAGTCTTCTAGCGGCGGGCGCCCTAATGGCTCTTAATTGCCCGACCCGTGCCCGCGGGGAATGATGTAGTGGCAGAAAGGAGGAACGGAGAGAGCAGGAGAACCTTAGAACAAGGAAACTTAAAATGAGAAGCGCAAAAAAATATAAACTGAAACCAAAACACAGTAAAACAGTCAATGATAACACCAAGCACACACACACCACATCTGATCGCACTCGTTCGGACCGGTCCTTCTCTCACTCTGGTGCGCACCACACTCACCACTTTCAGGGTCTTCAAAAACTCTCGTAATTCTCCTGAAGGGCGTCCACTCGGACTGCCGCAGGGTGACGAGCTCGATCTTTTCCTCCTCGGGCGCCAGTTTTCTGCCGATCGGATTTGCCTTCCTAAGGCCGAGTCACTCGGACCCTAGGGCCAGGATTGGTTACCTGGGCTTCACCCAGGGTCGCTAACCTGGGGGCCGGGACTACCAGCCCGGACTTCCTCACTCGGGACCACTAACCCGAGACCATACACGGGATGGCGACTCCCGCTTTATAATGGATTTATGCAGACACGAGGGGGCGACCCTCGAATTACACTGCCCCGTCCGGACAATTAGACCTTGCCTCCAGCTGTCCTTTGTTCTCAGGGAAGCTGCTCGTATCCCGGACGGCAGTCCAGACCCTTCTGTCTTTCCTGCTCAAGCAGATGCAAAATCCGGTGTCCCCCTCACCTCTCATGTACAGATAAGCCCTCCTTGCCTAGGTAATTAGCCACTGATGTGGAGATGAACTTCTTTCCACCCCTGAGGATATACAAATGCACTAAAGCCAGGTGAGATATTCTGGAAATGTTATAATTTTACCCACACTGGTCCTATATTAGACAGGACTGAGGGCCCAGTTCTAAACCAACTATTCACAGGTGATGAATGAATCCTCTCACAATAACTATATACTTGCAAAATAATTATTTCTGATGAGAGAAATAGGAAATCATTTACCCTATAAGAGATACTTAGACATATATATG
Source organism: Manis javanica (assembly GCF_040802235.1). NCBI lineage: Eukaryota > Metazoa > Chordata > Mammalia > Pholidota > Manidae > Manis > Manis javanica. The sequence goes on along the minus strand of NC_133163.1, from coordinate 56,697,112 downwards.
AACAGCAGAGACTTAAAGATATAACCATAAAAGCCATCAATTATCAAGGAACTTTTATGGACTAATGGGATTAGTAAGATGACTTTGGCTACAGAGGTCAGCATAATGTGATTCCCTAGTAATAATTCTGAATTGTGACTCAAAGTGGTCCATTTATGAGGCCCAAACTACAAGTTACTCTGGTGAGACATTAATAGGATAACTGTATAATTTATTACCCCAATTGAAATACCTGTGAGAATAAAAGCAGACAATATGAGTAATTAGGTTGGAATAACAAGAATAAACTGTCATGCATAAGGACAACCCAAGGCATATCATGTCCAAAAAGCTCTGAATTTGAAGTAATAGAACAATGAGTATAAATTTCGACTTTAATATTATTCCTGTGAACTTTGACAAGTTGCTTAATCACTCTGTGTTTGATTCCTTATGCATACAGGGACAATCATGAACCTCAGGGTGCTAATTACATAGGTAAAATGTAGTAATGTCCACATAGTACCTAGTCCTAAGACCTGGCTAGTGGTTGAAGTCTTAATGTGTACAGACCCATATTTCAGTTTTAATGAAGTGAATTTTTAAGCCTGAATGCTTAGGTTTTTATACCTGCTCTGCTAAGTACTAGCTGTATAACTTTAGTTAATGCTGTTGCCTCAGTTTCCTTATCTGTAAAATAGGGATACAGTAGTATGAGCTCCCTTAGAGCATTATTATGGGGATTAAATAAGTATAAACACATGCTATTTAGTAGATTACCTTATTCACAGTTAATATTATAAATTATTATTAATTGAAATTATTTATACTATTTTTAGTTAGTATATTGGCATACTGGCTTTCTCCCAGCAGCTTTCATTACAAAAGAGAAAGAAGGATTTTAAAAAAAGGAGGAAGAAAGGAAAAATGCCATAAAAATGAAAGGCATTAACTAATCATGTTTTAAATTACAATGTATAGTTAGCAAAACAACCAGACAATTATCTTTTTTTTGGTGTTCTAGAAAAGATGCACCAAAAAAAAGATTTTTTTTCTATTTTTATATCTCTTCATAAATTTCAAATTATTATTTATGCAAAATTATTTCAAACTGTGAAAGAATGTGGGAAGTCAGGATGACATTTCTAACACCTGAATTATGCATTTTCCCAGTTTTATTGATAAATAATTGACATACCCCTCTATATAAGTTTAAGGCATACAACATGATGGTTTGATTTATATGTATTGTGCAAATGATTACCCCACAATAGGCCCAGATAACATCCATTTTCTCATATAGATACAATGAAAGGAAAGAGAAAAATATATTTCTTCTTGCGATGAGAGCTCATAAATTTACTCTCTTAACAGCATTCCTATACACCATACAGCACTGCTGACTATAGCCATCGTGCTGTACATTACATCCCTAATTATCATGTTTAAAGGTCATCTAATTCTTTTCAGCTTGATTTTTATTTCTTTAGACAAATTGACTGACTTACTGCAAAGATATTTCTTCACTCCTGATATACCTTTAGCAAAGTATTCTATGAAAATGAACCCTCCTTATATCATCTCAGAATTGAAAAATCTTTAACTCTCTACAGAAAAAAAGAATGATAAGAGAAACATGGCTAGTGTTCACTTTAAACAGGTATATATGTGACTAACATAATAATTACTAATTAAAAGGTAAAAAAGTAAATCATATTATTCATATAAGCACATAAATGTGCCCACCTTGATACATTTCATATAAATGAAAAGTCCAATGATAATCTGGTACCATATTCCACAAGGGCAGGAATTTTAGCTATTTTGTTCATTACCAAAGTCCCAAACCTAAGCTAAGGCCTGGCACCTAGAGGCAGCCACAGTTATTTTTTTAAAATAAGCTTTTTTTTACCCAAAATACACAAGAAAACTAAAATTTTGATAATAGCAAACATTAGCACATATATAGATAGCTAGGTAGCTAGATAGATAGATACATACATACATAGACACATAGATACATAGATACATAGATCTTTATACACACATATATATGTTAGGAGTATAAATTCATATAGTAATATTGATATAAAACCTTGTAACCATTAAAATTAAAAATGTATACGTTGTCTATTTTGGACTCTTCCAACTTTCTTACCTCCATAAAGATATTTGGTTGATGCATTGTTTGTTGAAGGCAATTATAACTTCAAAATGGCAAATGCTTTTGCAATGCTGACATTACCTTGAGCTATCTAATTTAAAGAAATTTAAGAGAGTTATAGTAAAATACTTAGAACAAGGGTTTATTTTGTTATGGAATGAAGAGTTCGTAAAATTATGACACTTCACAAGGCTGTGAATTATTTCAGAATCTAACTTTTTTTTGTAGATAATTATTTTTTATTGAAGGGTAGTTGACACACAGTATTACATTAGTTTCAGGTGTACAACACAGTGATTCAACATTTATATACATGATAATTCTAGCTACCAGCTATCACCATACAAAGTTGTTACAATATTTTGACTATATTCCTTATGCTATACATTACATCCCGGTTACTTATTTATTTTACAATTGGAAGTCAGTACTTTTTTTTTTTGAGAGGGCATCTCTCATATTTATTGATCAAATGGTTGTTAACAACAATAAAATTCTGTATAGGGGAGTCAATGCTCAATGCACAATCATTAATCCACACCAAGCCTAATTTTCATCAGTCTCCAATCTTCTGAAGCATAACGAACAAGTTCTTACATGGAGAACAAATTCTTACATAGTGAATAAGTTACATGGTGAACAGTACAAGGGCAGTCATCACAGAAACTTCCAGTTTTGATCATGCATAATGAACTATAGGCAATCAGTTCAAATATGAATATTTGTTTGATTATTATACTTGATTTATATGTGGATACCACATTTCTCTATTATTATTATTTTTAATAAAATGATGAAGTGGTAGGTAGATGCAAGATAAAGGTAGAAAACATAGTTTAGTGTTGTAAGAGAACAAATGTAGATGATTAGGTGGGTACCTGTAGACTATGTGTTAATCCAAGCGAGACAGGGGCAATAAAACCTCCACGGATGCAGAAGATTTCTCTCAGAATAGGGGGGGTGAGGTTCTAAGCCTCACCTCTGTTGATCCCGAATTTCTCACCTGATGGCCCCCCTGCGACTGTGCCTGTCTTAGGTTGTTCCTCCCTTGAGGAATCTTACCCGTCCTGGCTAACCAGTCATCTTCCAGGGCCATATAGGGAAATGTAAAGTTGGTAAGTGAGAGAGAAGCCTTACTGTTTGAAAAGGTTAGCTTTTTACTTCTTTGCATATTTATGCCCTGTGGCTTCTATGCCCAGCATTTGTCTTGAGATATCTTTACCACTTGGAAGAATTATGATACTCGGTAAATTCGATATGAGGCACGAATTCTATTTAAGGGTTGTAATTAGGAAGGAAGAAGAAAAGCTATAGAAGTAGCAGGCAGAAGAAAACATGGAAAGATTGTTTATTTCTTTGACATATCTTCCTGTAGAGTAACTTCAGCATGTATAGGTTTTAACCTACTAATTAAATTATGCACACACATTAACATAATAGGAGTACAGTTATATAACCAAAGAAGACCTACAGTTACCAGCCATCTCCAGTGAAACCAAGAAAACTAGTTAGGCACCTTAGGCATTTGTGAAAACATATCTATGATATGGTGGATATTGTCCAACTGAACTTGAACAGTCTAAGAGAAATCAGACAAATTAAAATAACCCATTCCTGGGGACTGTTCACATCCCATATGTTCTTTTAACAGTAGATAGTCTGTAGTTGTAAGATTTTGGAGCACTACAATTTGCACTTCTCCTAATTCTTGGTTGAGTTCCAACAGTATAGACCCAATCAAATTTGTTGTTTTACTGTATGCACAGGCCAGCTGTCCAAGTCCATGAACTGGTGGGATGAGTGCACCTACAGCTGTAGCAGCGCCTGGATATTTGTTGAGGTTTTCTGATGATCACCTTCTGGTATAAGTCTTCCAGAGAGTGCTGATGTTGGAAGTTCTTCATCATATCATATCTTAGTTCATTTTTGGGTAGCCAAATTAGACTTTGATCCTCTGTATAAACACAAACAGACCCTTTGCCTACACTTTTATATGCCCTTTATACCATTGTGTAGAACTCATTGGAGGTCACCACACAGAAACTGCTTTTTTTTTTTAAGAGAAAGGAATATTATCAAAAAAATGTACCTCCATAGCTGATCATCTGACACCCTTTAAGTGGTCAAATTAAGGATATTTAAAGCATGCATTAATCGTTGATTTACAGTTAGTTTTATTTTATCAGGGAGTAATCCCCCTTTTCTTTCATTCTTTCTTTTTTTTTTGTTATCATTAATCTACACTTACATGATGAATATTATGTTTACTAGGCTCTCCCCTATACCAGGTCCCCCCATAAACCCCTTTACAGTCACTGTCCATCAGCATAGCAAAATGTTGTAGAATCACTACTTGTCTTCTCTGTTGTACAGCCCTCCCCTTTCTCCCACCCCCCCCATGCATGCTAATCTTAATACCCTCCTTCTTCTCCCCCCGCTTATTCCTCCCTACCCACCCCTCATCCCCAGTCCCTTTCCCTTTGGTACCTGTTAGTCCATTCTTGGGTTCTGTAATTCCGCTGCTGTTTTGTTCCTTCGGTTTTTCCTTTGTTTTTATACTCCACAGATGAGTGAAATCATTTGGTATTTCTCTTTCTCCGCTTGGCTTATTTCACTGAGCATAATACCCACCAGCTCCATCCATGTTACTGCAAATGGTAGGATTTTCCCTCTTCTTATGGCTGAGTAGTATTCCATTGTGTATATGTACCACATCTTCTTTATCCATTCATCTATCGATGGACATTTAGGTTGCTTCCAATTCTTGGCTATTGTAAATAGTGCTGCGATAAACAGAACATCTGTCTTTCTCAAACTTGATTGGTGTGTTCTTGGGGTAAATTCCTAGGAGTGGAATTCCTGGGTCAAATGGTAAGTCTGTTTTCAGCATTTTGATGAACCTCCATACTGCTTTCCACAATGGTTGAACTAATTTACATTCCCACCAGCAGTGTATGAGGGTTCCCCTTTCTCCACAGCCTCACCAACATTTGTTGTTGTTTGTCTTTTGGATGGCAGCCATCCTTACTGGTGTGAGGTGATACCTCATTGTAGTTTTAATTTGCATTTCTCTGATAATTAGGGATGTGGAGCATCTTTTCATGTGTCTGTTGGCCATCTGTATTTCTTTTTTGGAGAACTGTCTGTTCATTTCCTCTGCCCATTTTTTTAATTGGGTTATTTGTTTTTTGTTTGTTGAGTTGTGGGAGCTCTTTATATATTCTGGACTTCAAGCCTTTATCGGATCTGTCATTTTCAAATATATTCTCCCATACTGGAGGGTTCCTTTTTGTCCTATTGATGGTGTCTTTTGCTTTACAGAAGCTTTTCAGCTTAATATAGTCCCACTTGTTCATTTTTGCTGTTGTTTTCCTTGCCTGGGGAGATATGTTCAAGAAGAGGTCACTCATGTTTATGTCTAAGAGGTCTTTGCCTATGTTTTTTGCCAAGAGTTTTATGGTTTCATGACTTAGATTCAGGTCTTTGATCCATTTTGAATTTACTTTTGTGTATGGGGTTAGACAATGGTCCAGTTTCATTCTCCTACATGTAGCTGTCCAGTTTTGCCAGCACCATCTGTTGAAGAGACTGTCATTTTGCCATTGTATGTCCATGGCTCCTTTATCAAATATTAATTCACCATATATGTCTGGGTTAATGTCTGGATTCTCTAGTCTGCTGCATTGGTCTGTGGCTCCATTCTTGTGCCAGTACCAAATTGTCTTGATTACTATGGCTTTGTAGTAGAGCTTGAAGTTGGGGAGTGAGATCCCCCCTACTTTGTTCTTTCTCAGGATTGCTTTGTCTATTCTGGGACATTGGTGTTTCCATATGAATTTTTGAATTATTTTTTCCAGTTCATTGAACAATGTTGCTGGTAGTTTCATAGGGATTGCATCAAATCTGTATATTGCTTTGGGCAGGATGGCCATTTTGACGATATTAATTCTTCCTAGCCACGAGCGTGGGATGAGTTTCCATTTGTTAGTGTCCCCTTTAATTTCTCTTAAGAGTGACTTGTAGTTTTCAGAGTATATGTCTTTCACTTCTTTGGTTAGGTTTATTCCTAGGTATTTTATTTTTTTTCATGCAATTGTGAATGAAGTTGTTTTCCTGATTTCTTTTTCTGTTGGTTCATTGTTAGTGTATAGGAAAGCCACAGATTTCTGTGTGTTAATTTTGTATCCTGCAAATTTGCTGTATTCCGATATCAGTTCTAGTAGTTTTGGGGTGGAATCTTTAGGGTTTTCGCTATTGTTTTATTCTTCTCAATTTTATTTATTTCTTCTCTGATCTTTATTATGTCCCTCCTTCTGCTAACCTTAGGCCTCATTTGTTCTTCTTTTTCCAATTTTGATAATTGTGACATTAGACCATTCATTTGGGATTGTTCTTCCTTTTTTAAATATGCCTGGATTGCTATATACTTTCCTCTTAAGACTGCTTTTGCCGTATCTCACAGTAGTTGAGGCTTTGTGTTGTTTTTGTCATTTGTTTCCATATATTGCTGGATCTCCATTTTGATTTGGTCATTGGTCCATTGATTATTTAGAAGCATGTTGCTAAGCCTCCATGTGTTTGTGAGCCTTTTTGCTTTCTTTGTACAGTTTATTTCTAGTTTTATGCCTTTGTGGTCTGAAAATTTGGTTGGTAGGATTTCAATCTTTTGGAATTTACTGAGGCTTTTTGTGGCCTAGTATGTGGTCTATTCTGGGGTATGTTCCATGTGCACTTGAGAAGAATGTGTATCCTGTTGCTTTTGGATGTAGAGTTCTATAGATGTCTATTAGGTCCACCTGTTTTAGTGTGTTGTTCAGTGCCTCTATGTCCTTACTTATTTTTTGTCTGGTGGATCTGTCCTTTGGATTGAGTGGTGTGTTGAAGTCTCCAAGAATGAACGCATTGCATTCTATTTCCTCCTTTAGTTCTGTTAGTGTTTTTTTCAGATATGTTGGTGCTCCTTATTGGGTGCATATATATTTATAATGGTTATATCCTCTTGTTGGACTGAGCCCTTTATCATTATGTAATGTCCTTCTTTATCTTTTGTTACTTTCTTTATTTTGAAGTCTGTTTTGTCTGATACCAGAATTGCAACACCTGCTTTCTTCTCTCTGTTGTTTGCATAAAATATCTTTTTCCATCCCCGGACTTTAAGTCTGTGCATGTCTTTGGGTTTGAGGTGCGTCTCTTGTAAGCAGCATATGGATGGATCTTGCTTTTTTATCCATTCTATTACTCTGTGTCTTTTGATTGGTGCATTCAGTCCATTTACATTTAGGGTGATTATTGAAATGTATGTACTGATTGCCATTGTAGGCTTTAAGTTTGTGGTTACCAAATGTTCAGGGATAGCTTCTTTACTATCTTACTGTCTAACTTAACTTGCTTGTTGAGCTATTACAAACACAGTCTGATGATTCTTTATTTCTCTTCCTTCTTATTCCTCCTCCTCCCCTCTTCATATGTTGGGTGTTTTTTTCTGTGCTTTTTATAGGAGTGCTCCCATCTAGAGCAGTCCCTGTAGGATGCCCTGTAGAGCTGGTTTGTGGGAGGCAAATTCCCTCAACTTTTTCTTGTCTGGGAATTGTTTAATCCCTCCTTCATATTTAAATAATAATCGTGCTGTATACAGTTGTCTTGGTTTGAGGCCCTTCTGTTTTATTGCATTAAGTATATCATGCCTTTCTCTTCTGGCCTGTAGGGTTTCTGTTGAGAAATTTTCCTTTGTAGGTAACCTTTTTTTTTCTCTGGCTGCCTTTAATACTTTGTACTTGTCTTTGATCTTTGCCATTTTAATTATTATGTGTCTTGGTGTTGCCCTCCTTGGATCCCTTGTCATGGGAGTTCTGTGTACTTCTGTGGTCTGAGAGGCCATTTCTTCCCCTAGTTTGGGGAAGTTTTCAGCAATTATTTCTTCAAAGACACTTTCTATCCCTTTTTCTCTCTGTTCTTCTTCTGGTACCCCTATAATGCAGATATTGTTCCATTTCAATTGGTCACTCAGCTCTCTTAGAATTCTTTCATTCCTGGATATCCTTTTATCTCTTTCTCCACATCAGCTTCTCTGCGTTTCTGTTCTCTGTTTTCTAGTCCATTAATGGTCTCTTGCATCTCGTCTGCTCTATTTTGAAGTCCTTCCAGAGCTTGTTTTATTTCTGTATTCTCCTTCCTTAGTTCTTGCATATTTCTCTGCAAGTCCATCAGCATGGTTATGACTTTTGTTTTGAATTGCTTTTCAGCAAGACTGGTTAAATCTATTTCCCCAGTTTCCTTCTTAGGGGAAGATGTAGCAGATGCCGAAGCTGTCTGGGTTAGTCTTGTCTGGATCACATTTTTTTTGCCTTTTCATGCTGATAGGTGCTATTGACTGTCAGCTGGGAAGGCCAAACTTTTCACTTGCTACTGACCTTTCTTTACGGGGACAACTGCGACCCCTAGTGGGTTGTGTTGTGTAATTGTGTGTAGACTGGGTCTTTGTGTCTTACCCAGCAGGTATGGAGGAAGCGCCCAGGAGGGGTAATGGACAGGGGGGCTGTTTGGCTGTTTATCTCCTTGAGGGGTCTCAGAGTTGTTGCCCAGGGGGTTAGTGTGCCCAGTTTTCCCTGTAATTTCCAGCAACTGGGCTGTGACCTATGCTGTTTCCGTCCAGCTGTTACATACCTGTTCCTTTAAGACTTTCAAAAAGCACTCGCTTTTCTTTGTCACAGGGGCATCAGCTTTGGAACCCACTCAGAGGTCTTGCTGCCCTGTTTCCCTAGTTTCCAGCCCTCCATGCATGCACTGTGTCTGCTCTCAGGTGCGGGTGGTTGGGGCTGGAAGTTTAGCAGTCCTGCACTCCCTCTCCCTCCCTGTGCTCTGATACCTCTCCTCCCCTCAGGAGCTGTTGGGAGGTGTGCTCGGGTCCCGCCAGGCCAGGGGTTGTATCTTACCCCTTTCATCAGGCTCTGGGCTCTCACACTTGTGGATGTAGTCTGGCTGTTGTCCTGTGTCTTCTGTTCTCTCTTTTAGGATTAGTTGTATTTGTTGTATTTTCAAAAGTATATATGTTTTTGGGAGGAGATTCCCACTGTCCTACTCATGCTGCCATGTTGACTCTGCCCCCTCAGAATCTAACTTTTTGAGGAAAAAAAAAATTATTACAGAAGATGTTACTAATGCTATAATTGTGCCCTCTCTTCAAATTAAACCTACGCAATAATACAAACCATGTTTTAATCACTCTCAAATTACAGAATATATTGCCACCTCAAAGACAGCCACAAAGAAACTTAAAAATCCTTTCTTCTGTTATTCAATTTGAGGTAGAGAGCTGTATTCCTCTCCAAGTTTTAAGGCTGATTTTCACTGGGTGGTGTTTATAGGGGTGATGTTTTTCCATTTTTTTTCTGACTTTAAAGATGAAATAAGCCATTTTCTGAATTAAGGCACATGTATTTGTGGTTATCTCCATCAGTACAGTTTACTATTAAAATTATGGTAGAACATGTTTACAGTTATGAATACATATCCCAAATAAAATAAGCATGTTTTAGGTATATAGGTGGAAACAAATATTCCCTTTGGAAAGCTTTGCTTATTAAAAAGTTTGCCTCAGGAGGGGACAAGACTCTAGTGAAGCCACCTGGGGCAGCCAGCCCCAAACAACAGTCCTTGATCCCTGCCAAGCATGCCCTGTGCTCCCTCAGAATAGGGGAGCCACTAGATGGTCACTTGGTATTTGTGTCTCCAGTCATCCACCGCTCCCTCCCAGTCTCCCAACCACCCAGTCCCCCATTGCCTTGTCCTTCCCTCTGAGGTGGACTTGATGCACGGCTACGTGGCCCCTAGCCTCTGTGATCATGAAGCTCTGGCAGAGGTGGCTCTAGGGCTCCACCAGTCTCAGGTTTGTGCCCTAAGCCCACCTGTCCATGAGTGCTCTGAAGGCACCAAGGAGAGAGATCAAAACTAATCTGCAGTTTTGAGTTGTTCTTGAATTCCAGGTATCTTTAAAAATTACAAATATTTTGAATAAATGAAAAGAAAAAGAGAGATTAAATAATGTGCTTCTGAACAGCAAATGTGTCTAAAAGTAAATTAAAAGAAAAGTAAAAATATATCCTGAGACAAATGAAAATGAAAATACAACACACTAAAAATTACAGGATGCAGCAAAACTAGTTCTAAAATGAAAGCTTATGTGATATATGTATTAAGAAAAAAGAAAGATCGCAAGTAACCAACCTAACTTTTTACCTCAGGAAACCAAAAAAAAGGTAAATATACTAAGCCAAAAGTTAGCAAAAAGAAGGAAACAACAGAGATCAGAGAAAAACCTAAATGAAATGGAACTTAAAACAGAAAAAGAAATTTAATGAAAAGCTGGTTTTTTGAAAAGATTTAAAAAATGGACAAAATGATACCTGTACTAATGAAGAAAAAGGAAAGACTCAAGTAAAATTAGAAATGAAAGAGGAGATATTACACCTGATACCACAGATATACAAAGAATCATAAGGCTACTATAAACACTTGTATAGACAAATTGGACAACCTAGAATAAAGAAATTCCTAGAAACATGCAACCTGCTGAGACTGAGTCATGAAGAAATAAAATCTGACCAGACTAATTACTTGTCAGGAGATTGAATCAGTAATTTAAAACCACACTAAAGTAAAAATAGAGGACCAGATGGTTTTACTGATTAATTCTAGCAACATTTAAACAACTACTAATACCAATCATTTTCAAACTCTTTCCAGAAATTGAAGAGAAGGGGCAATTCCAAACTTATTGTGTGGGGTGAGCACTATCCTGACACCAAAGCCAGAGAAAGACACTACCAAAAAAAAAAAAAAAACTAAAGAAAGAAAATCACAGATTAATATTGCTGATGAACTAAGATGCAAAAATCCTTAACAAAATATTAGCAAAAATTAAGAAAGACTATGCATCTAAATAGAAAAGGAAGAATAGAACTGTATTTATAAATAACATTGTATTATATATAGAAAACCCTAAAGACTTCATCAAAAACTGCTAGAACTAATTAATGAATTTAGCAAAGCTGCAGGATACAAAACCAATATACAAAAATCAGTTATATTTCTTTACACTGAAAATGATTTATCAGAAAGAGGAATATTTTTTTAAAAATACCATTTATAACTGCATCAAAAAAAAACACTTGAAAATAAATTTAACCAAGGAGGTAAAAAACCTGTACTTTGGAAACTAGAAGACACTGATGAATGAAATTCAAAAAGATAAATGGAGAGAGATATAATGCTCATGGACTGGAGTAATTAATACTGTTAAAATGTCCATACTATCCAAAGCAATCTATCCATTCAATGTAATCTTTACCATAATTCTAATGTTATATTTCATAGAAGTAGAACAAACAATCCTAAAATTTGTGTGGAACCACAAAGAATCCAAATGGCCAAAGCAATCTTGAGAAAGAAGAACAAAGCAGGAGGTTTCATACTTCTTGATTTCAAACTATATAAAAAAGACTTTGCAATCCAAATAGTATGGCACTGTCATAAAAACAGACACAAAGGTCAAATGGAACAGAATAGAAACCCCAGAAATAAAACCAACATATACATAGTCTATTAATTTATGACAAAGGAGGAAAGACTATACAGTGCAGAAAGCATGGTCTCTTTTATGACTGGTGTTGGGAAAACTGGACAGCCATGTGCAAAATATTAAACTAGACCGTATTTTGTATTCAACTCAAAATGGCTTGAAGACTTGAATGTAATACCTGAAGACATAAAACTCCTAGAAGAAAACACAGACAGGTAAACAACTTGACATTGCTCATGGCAATGTTTTTTTTGAATTTGACACCAAAGGTAACAAAAGTAAAAATAAACAAGTGGGACTACATCAAACTGAAAAACTTCTTAACTGTAAAGGAAACAATCAACAAAATGAAAAAGCAACCTATGGAATGGAGAAAATATTTGTAAATCATATATCTGTCAAGGATTAACACACAAAATAAAGAATTCATACAACTCACACACACACAAAAATCTAATTAAAAATTGCCAGAGAAACTGAATAGACTATTTTCCAAAGAAGATATACAAATCTAAGTGTCTGTCTTGGATGAATGACTAGACAATATATATGTGTGTGTGTGTGTGTGTGTGTGTGTGTGTGTGTGTATTTTGTACATACACACACAAAATACACATAACTATACTATAGTATAGGTCTTGATAATGGGATACATGAGAAAAGCATTTTTGGAGAAGATATATATACATACACACATATGTGAGAATGTTTAATTTGTACTCTTGTAGCAAATTTCAATTATACAATACAGCATTATTAATTACAGTTACCATATTATACATCTACGTTCCCATGTTCACAACAGCATTATTCACAATAGTAAAGGTATGGAAACACTCTCAGTGTTATATGTTATATATAATCTAACATATATATATATATATGGCATATAAGGCATGATGGATGTGTTAACTAAATTGAAGGGAAATATTTTCATAATTTATATCTACATCAAATAATGATTGCATTGTATACTCTAAATATCTTACAATTGTATTTCTTAATCATACATTAATAAAGAAAAATAAACTTAACTTAAAACATAAAAACATAAAAATGATATCAGACTTGGAGAAAATCTTTGATTTATTTGCTTGAAATAACATATCTGTCCTTAAAGAAACATTTGTTCATTTATAATAATAACTTTATCAGTATAAATAGCATTATAATATATGAGAAATAGATCAAATCATGACAGATTTAACTTTAACCACAGATTTGGTCATTTTAATAAAATGAAAATTCCCATTAATAAAATATCAATACAATGAAAAGCCTCTTAAAAAAGGATGAATAAACTACCACATTTTTTTTCTGAATTGTGTGCCCCAAGACTTAATTTTGGAGACTTACCAGTCTTTGTGAATTTAGTTACATCATTTTACTATGCAGGTTTAAAGCAACATCCAAATTGTTTTCACAAAAACTGAAATATTTATAATGAGGCAGCATTAAAGGAGGAGCTAGTATTTATACTCTGTATATCTCCCTAGAGTAAGGAGTAGTTAAGTGTTACTGTGAGTTATAGGTATGACACCAGAAACTTAAAAATTAAAAAGAAGACTTCCCAAATCATATTGGGTGGTGGCAATCCCTGGGTTTATGAAGAAATCAGTGAACATAAGTCTTGATAATGGGATACATGAGAAAAGCATTTTTGGAGAAGATATTATTGAATAGATGTACTTACTGGGGTTATAATTTCTAGTCCTAAATATTTTTTATTTGATAAATGAACTGATTGCAATAGATGCAACTACATGTTATATAAATTATAAAATTATATAATTTAAGAGGATTTTATTGAATAGTGGTGGCTAGGAAATCCAAGAAATTTGAGAGATCAATTCAAGATGGCAGTGTGAAAGGTGAGACAGAGAACTCCTCCCAAAACCACATATAGTAACATATAGTATGAAAATATAGTTAATACAACTAATCTTAAAACAGCAACAGGAAAGAAGGCTGCACCAGAGTGCTTACACCTGGAGAACAGAGCAGACCTTATAAAACAGAGTAATGTGCCACAGTCTTGATTCAGCAGGACCCAAGCCCTTCTCTCACCCCAGTTCACTGGTGGAAGGAAGAGAAACAGAGGGGAAGGAGTGGAAGCCTAAGACACACAGCCCTGGAGATAGGCTTTGGAGCACAAACCTACATTGTGTGGTGCTCTGGAGCTTGGTGGGGTTGGGGAGATGGGGCAGGTGGAGTGTTTAAGAGACTGAGATTCTGGACATTTGTGGAGGATGGGGATCCACATCCAGCTCCCCTGGAACAAAGGAAAGGTGGGCAGTCTGAGTGGCTTCCTAGCAGTGAAAGGGCTGCTGAAGGGGTGGGGATTGCATGGAGCTTGCTGTGCGGGAGAAGGGATAGGTGGACAAGGTTCTCTGGGCGTAATCTGCCCAGCAGGTTGGGAACTTTGAAGAGCTTTAGGCACTCCATCCTCTAGGCTGGCTAGTCAGCTCTGGGGCCCCACTGTGATACGCAGTCTGCTGCACCTTCCTCCTGGCCTTCTGGCATCGGTTCACAAACCGGCAGTCATGGCACTCGCATCAGACCAGCCAGAGGGAGGGCCTGCCTACAACAGTTGGAGACACAAAGCACAGAGGCTTACACCTGCGTGCCCGGCCCACTAGCTCTGACACTAGAGACAGGTACTGCAGCTGGAAAGCAGGAAACAGATCTTTTCTCCCACCAGGCACCAGCATGACTCCCCTGTGACCCTCACTTCAGGGACTGAGCAGTTCCAAAGACTAGAGCTTCTGGGCACTCAAGGGTGCCACATAGAAATATGAAACATCAAAGGAACCTGGTCCAGATGAAAATCTCACAAACTTCACAAAAAGGGCCAAATGAAACTGAACTCACCAATCTTCCTGAAAGAGACTTCAAAAAAAAAAGTATAAACATGCTCATGGAGGTACATAAAATTATTCAAGAATTCAGGAATGAATTTAAAATGGAGATTTGATCATTAAGAAATTTCATATCTAAAATGAAACATACAATGGAGGGATTTAAAAGCAGATTAGTTGTAGTAGAAGAGATGGTAAATAGAACAGAAATTAGAGAAGAGGAATACAAGGAAGCTGAGACACAGAGAGAAAAAGGATCTCTAGGAATGAAAGAATATTGAGAGAAGTATGTGACCAATTCAAATGGAACAATATTTGCATTAAAGGAGTACCAGAAGAAGAGAGAAAAAGGAATGGAAAGTGTCTTGGAGGAGGAAATTGCTGAAAACTTCCCCTATCTGGGGAAGGAGATAGTCTCTCAGGCCATGGAGGTGTACAGATATCCCAAAACAAAGGACCCAAGGAAGAAAACATCAAGACTTATAGTACTTAAAATGGCAATGATTAAGAATAAAGACAGACTTTTAAAAGCAGCTAGAGAGAGAAAAAAAAAGATCACATACAAAGGAAAACCCATCAAGCAGGCTATCATCATATTTCTCAATAGAAACCTTAGAGGCCAGAAGGGAGTGGCCTGATATATTTAATGCCATGAAGCAGAAGGTCCTCGAACCAACAACAATCTACTTGGCAAGATTATCATTTAAATTTGAAGGGGGGAATAAAAAATTTTCAGATTTAGCTAAAGCTGAGAAAATTTACTTCCCACAAACCATCTCTGCAGTGCATTTTGGAGGCACTGCTATAGATGGAAGTATTCCTAAGGCTAAATTTCTGTCACCAGAGGAAATAAAACCACAGCAAAGTAAAACAATTAATTACTAAGCAGATGTAAAATCAAATCAACTCTTCACAACATCAGTCAAGGTATAGACAAAGCGTGCAGAATATGATACCTAATATATAAAGAATGGAGAAGGAAGATAAAAGAGGGAAAAAAAGAAAATTTAAGTTATGTTTGTAATAGCATACTGAGTTAAATTAGACTGCTAAATAGTAAGGAAATTACCCTTGAACCTTTGGTAACAACAAATCTAAAGCCTGCAATGGCAATAACTACATACCTACTGAAAATAAGCCTAAATGTAAATGCTCTAAGTGCACCAATCAAAAGACATAGAGTCACTGAATGGATATAAAAGCAAGACCCATCTATGCGCTGCCTACAAGAGACTCACGTCAAACCCAAAGACAAACAAAGACTGAAAGTAAAAGGATGGAAAAAGACATTTCATGCAACTAATAGGGAGAAAAAAGCAGGAATTGTAGTACTTGTACCTGAAAAAATATTCTTCAAAACAAAGAAAGTAACAAGAGAAAAAGAAGGACAATACATAATATTAAAGGTGTCAGTCGAACAAGGAGATGGTACTATTATAAATATCTATGCATCTAACACAGGATCACTTACATATGTTAAACAAATAGGAACAGAATTAAAGGGGGAAATAGAATGCAATAAATTCATTTATAAGACTTCAACACACCAACACAGCACTCAATTCAAAGGACAGATCAACCAGACAAAAAATAAGTAAGGAGACAGAGGCACTGAACAATGTATTAGAACAGACAGACCTAATGGACATCTACAGAACATTCCATCTGAAAGCAACAGGATACACATCTTCTCATGTGCACGTAGAACATTTTAAAAAATAGACCATATACTACACCACAAAAAGAGCCTCAGTAAATACAAAAAGATTGAAATAGTACCAACCAGTTTCTCAGATCACAAACATATGAAACTACAAATAAATTACACAAAGAAAATGAAAAAGCCCACAAACATGGATGCTTTATGACATGCTCCTAAATAATCAATGGATCAATGACCAAATAAAAACAGAGATCAAGCAATATATGGAGACAAATGACAACAATAATTCAACACTGCAAAAGATGTGGGAGACAGCGAAGGCCATGCTAAGAGGGAAGTATATTTGCAATACAGGCCTACCTCAGGAAAGAGGAACAATCCCAAATGAACAGTCTTAAATCAAAATTAACAAAACTAGAAAAGGAAAACAAATGAAGCCCAAAGTCAGTAGAAGGTGGGACATAATAAAGATTACAGCAGAAATAAATAAAATCAAGAAGAATAAAACAATAGAGAGAATCAATGAAAGCAGGAGCTGGTTCTTCAAGAAAATAAATAAAATAGATAACCCCCTAGCCAGACACATCAAGAAAAAAAGAGAGTCTACACACATAAACAGAATCAGAAATCAGAAAAGAAAAATCACTGTAGACACCACAGAAATATAAAGAATTCTGAGAGAATACTATGAAATATTATATTATAACAAATTGGATAACCTAGAAGAAGTGGATAACTTTCTAGAAAAAACAACCTTCCATGGCTGACCCAGGAAGGAGAAAATCTGAACAGACCAATTACCAGCAACAAAATTGAATTGGTAATCAAAAAACTACTTAAGAACAAAATGCCTGTACCAGATGGTTTCACTGCTGAATTTTATCAAACTTTTTGTGAATACCGAATACCCATCCTCCTTAAAGTTTTCCAGAAAGTAAAAGAGAAGAGAATACCCTCAAACTCATTCTATGAGGCCAACATCACTCTAATACCAAAACCAGGCAAAGACACCACAAAAAAAGAAAATTACAGAAAGTATGAACATAGGTGCAAAAATACTCAATAAAATATTAGCAAACTGAATTCAAAAATACATCAGAAAGATCATCCATCATGATCAAGTGAAATTCATCCCAGGGATGCAAGGATGGTACAACTTTTGAAAATCCATCAATATTATTCACCACATCAACAAAAAAAAGGACAAAAACCACATGATCATTGCCATAGATGATGAAAAAGCATTTGACAAAATTCAACATCCATTCTTGATAAAAACTCTCAACAAAATGGGCATACAGGGCAAGTACCTTAACATAATAAAGGCCATATATGACAAACCCATAGCCAACATCATACTTAAAACCGAGAAGCTGAAAGCTTTTCCTTTAAGATTGGGAACAAGACAAGGATGCCCACTTTCCCACTTTTATTCAACATAGTTCTGGAGGTCCTAGCAATCAGACAACACAAAGAAATAAAAGGCATGCAGATTGGCAAGGAAGAGGTTAAACTGCCCTTGTTTGCAGATGACATGACATTGTACATAAAAAAACCCTAAAGAATCCACTCCAAAACTACTAGATCTAATATCTGAGTTCAGCAATGTTGTGGGATACAAAATTAATATACAGAAATCTGTTGCATTCCTATACACTAATGATGAACTAGCAGAAAGAGAAATCAGGAAAACAATTCCATTCACAATTACATCAAAAAGAATAAAATACCTAGGAATAAACCTAACCAATGAAATGAAAGATCTGTACTCTGAAAACCACAAGACACTCCTGAGAGAAATTAAAGAAAATAGCAATTAATGGAAACATATCTCGTGCTCATGGATAGGAAGAATTAATATTGTCAAAATGGTCATTCTGTCTAAAGCAATCTACAGATTCAATGCAATCCCTATAAAAATACCAACAGCATTTTTCAATGAACTAGAGCAAATAGTTCTAAAATTCATATGGAGCCACAAAGACCCCAAATAGCCAAAGCAATCCTGAGAAGGAAGAATAAAGTGGGGGAGGATTATGCTCCCTGACTTCAAGCTCTACTACAAAGCCACAGTAATCAAGACAATTTGGTACTGGCACAAGAAAAGAACCATAGACCAATGGAACAGTTGACTAGAGAGCCCAGATACAAACCCAAGCATATATGGTCAATTAATATATGATAATGGAACCATGGATACACAATGGGGAAATGACAGCGTCTTCAACAGCTGGTGTTTGCAAAACTGGACAGCTATATGCAAGAGAATGAAACTGGATTATTGTCTAACCCCATACATAAAAGTAAACTCAAAATGGATCAGAGACCTGAATGTAAGTCATGAAACGATAAAACTCTTAGAAGAAAACATAGGCAAAAATCTCCTGAATATAAACAGGAGCAACATTTTCCTAAATGCATTTCCTTGGACAAGGGAAACAAAATAAAAAATGAATAAATGGGACTGCATCATACTAAAATCTTCTGTATAGCAAAGGACACTACCAGCAGAACAAAAAGGTATCCTACAGTATGGGAGAATATATTTGTAAATGACATATCTCACAAGGGGTTAATGTCCAATATATAAAAAGAACTCATATGCTTCAACACCCAAAAAGCAAGTAACCCTAATAAAAAATGGGTGATTGATATGAACAGACAATTCTCCAAAGAAGAAATTCAGATGGCCAACAGGTACATGAAAAGATTCCTACATCACTAATTATCAGGGAAATGCAAATTAAAACCACAATGAGATACCACCTCATGCCTGTTAGGATGGGCAACATAGAAAAGAATAGGAACAACAAATGCTGGTGAGGGTGTGGAGAAAGGGGAACCCTCCTACACTGATGGTGGGAATGTAACCTAGTTCAGTCATTGTGGAAAGAGTATGGAGGTTCCTCAAAAAACTAAAAATAGAAATACCATTAGACCCAGGAATTACACTCCTAGGAATTTACCCTAAATGCAGTTTTCCAGTCTCAGAAAGACATATGTGCTGTGTTTGTCGCAGCACTATTTACAATAGCCAAGAAATAGAAGCAACCTAAATGTTCATTGGTAGATGAATGGATAAAGAAGATGTGGTACATGTACGCAATGAACTATTATTCAGCTATAAGAATAAAACAAATCCTACCAGTTGCAACACCATGGGATGAGCTAGAGGGTATTATGCTCAGTGAAATAAGTCAGGCGGAAAAGACAAGTACCAAATGATTTCACTCATCTGTGGAGCATAAGAACAAAGCAAAAACTGAAGGAAAAAACAGCAGAAGACTCATAGAACCCAAGAATGGACTAACAGTTGCCAAAGGGAAAGTCACTGGGGTGGGTGTGGGTGGGAAGGGAGGGAGAAGGAGAATAAGGGGCATTACAATTAGCACACATAACATAGTGGGAAGGCAGTAGAGCACAAGGGAGACAAGCAGTGATTCTATAGCATCTTTCTATGCTGATGGACAGTGACTGTAATGGGGTATGTGGTTGGGACTTGATAATGGGGGGAATCTAGTAACCATAATGTTGCTCATGTAATTGTATATTAATGATACAAAAAAAACCTAAGAAATTTTATGAATGTAAAAAAACAAATGAAAATATCATGGTTTTGTATATATACTAAGTTATTTTTCAATGGTATATAAAAATCATTTATTCAAAGAAATCAGTTAAAAGGTATTGAAAACAAACTGAATAATGGAAACATTTAACATGAAATTATAATCACATGATATTAAAAAAACTAGAAGCCTGAAGAGAAGAATTTTAATTAACTATCTGTAGACATTCAATTAAATCTTTTAAAAAATTATAAAATTAAAACCTTTTATATTCTAGTGTTATGAATAAATCAAATGAAATTCCATTTCCAAGGAACATGTAAGTATTTTTGTCTTGTGATAACATGAAGGAACTTCACAAAACAAAAGCCATACTTTTCTGTGGACCTAACAAAGAAGGCAGAAAGCAAGATCAAGGAAATCATGATAAATTATATTTCAGAAGAATAAGAATAAAGAGTTCATAGAAGATCAGAGAAAGTGAGTAGTCCATGTGGGCTGACTAACTATGTAGAGATGAGAACAGATTAAGCAGGTGGGATAGTGAAATTGGATGGAGTCTGGAAAAGCCCCAAATGCTGAGGCAATTCCTTGGCCTGATAACCCCTATCCCATCCACATCAAAAGAGGGGTTGGTAAGGAGGAGCATAGTGAAGGTAGCACTCTTCCAGTTTACTTACTAACGGAATTATAAAGGCCACCACTAGGGGGCTGGGAGATTGTGTCGCTCCACACATCATATTGCTCATTTCTTTTTCTTATATGTAACTAATTTGCTGGTATGATATAACAGCTCTGCTCATGATTCGAAAGTCATGGTGACACACAGCCTCAGAGATGGCACACAATGACCCCTACTAGGTAAGCATTCCTTATATAATCTCCTCCCTTAGAGTGGGGGTGCACCTAGGGACTTGCTTCTAATAAAAAGAATATGGCAACAGTGTTGGAATGCCACCTCTGAGATTAGGTTAAAAAATACTGTGACTTCTATCATATTCACGCTTTCACTTTTTTTCTCACTCCGCTCTTAGGGAAGTATGATGTCATGTGAGGTGCCTGAAAGAGAGGCTTCACTGGCCATTGGCTAACAAGGACCTGAGCCCTGTTAACAGCCATGTAAATGGGCTTGGATATGATTTCTCTCCCTGTGGAATCTTAAGATACTTGCAGCACCTGTCAGAGTCCTTGACTGCAGCCTTGAGCGATCCTAAACCAGCTCTAAGCCCTGCCAGGATGAGCCCAGAATCCTAAGGTATAGAAATTGTGCGATAATAAATTTTTCTTGCATAAGCTACAATTTGGGGGGATAACCAGCTATATAGCAATAGATACAATAGATAACTATAAGTGATGTGCTACCGTAACAAACACCTAAAAATTATTAGTTAAAGACAAAGATTTTAAAGAGCATGTAAAAGGAAACCTAAATTGACTTCAAGAAACTCTTAGTAGAAACCTGGATTTGAGGATACAGTCTAAAAAGAAGTAATACAAATGGCTAAAAATGGAGTAAGGAAAATGTCATCAGAAACTGGAGGAAATGGGGATCCCATTGTAATAAAGGAGCAGAGAGCATAGCAAAAGTGTTGTCTGAAGTTATCTGGAAGCTTAAACATACCTAATGAATTTCATGATTAGCTGAAGGGACTTTCAAGCAAAGCATCAAAGTGCTGCCTGGTTACTTCTTGTTACTTAATGTAACATGTTCATGAATGGCTATTTTAGAGCTTTAGGAATTTTAACTCATTGGAGTAGAGGCAGATTTCTTTCAAAATCTACCCAACCACTATACTTGTACAAAGTGTGCCACAAATCAATTTTTCTATGGGCTGCATTTCTCTAGCTTCCAAACCTGTTATTTTCAAATCCTTTTGAAGTTAATATTCCATTCTGACAATCAATGTACTCTGGTTATTATTTATTTTTTGATAGGGAATTAATAAATGTAATCTAGGCAAAAACATTTGTGATGAGACAATGAACCTAAAAGGAGTTTGAATTAGAAAAACATATTCAATGAATAAAGCAATAAAAGAGAACTAAAACTAACGTTTGCTTATAAATGTACTCATTTCCAAGGTTTGATTTTGAAGAAACAGGAAGGGCAATTACTGACCCAATTAAAAGAACTATTGTCAAATTAACTTACTAAAATGACCAGCCTTTCTTCAACATACCTCCATATTTCCTTCCTCACTTCTATCTCCTTTGTGGCGCTAAGCAACTCACTTAACCTCGCTGAGCTTCAGTGTGTCCTGGGTGATTATAACCTCTTCAAGGCACTGTTATTTAATCAACATTTTGTAAGTGATCACAATTTGCAGTAAAACTTGGCAAACAGTAGGAACTGAGTAGAGCTTCATTGACTCTGAATCTTTATAATTTCCATGATATTGAGATGTGGCAATCTTACTTATTCAGATAATGCTCAATTTGTGTAACTTTCCCACTGATACACTGATATGAGTTTCCTTTAGTGGGAGGGAAAAAAGTCAGAATTAATAGCCTCACTTAAAAGTCCAACTATCTACTCTGAACCCACTTCCATTCCTTTTAGATCCCCCTTACCTTACCTAGCTCTACTTTTTATTTTTATCTATGGATTTTTAGCACCTTCTAACTTTAGTTTACTTGTCTGTCATTATGATTATTTGTTATTATCGAACTCTTCTAGAAAGTAAATCCATTTCTACGAGAGTGGGATCTTTTTCTATTTTGTTTACTGATGTAGTTCAAGTACCTAGAAACATATCTTTCACATAATTGGTACTCAATAAACAATTGTCAAATGGATGAATAAAATAATCGTACAATTACTCCATAAGAACTAATAATTGTTGAACATATGCTAAGAACTTAAAGAATTCAGTAATTCTCAGCTAATCAGACCTGACCAATTAGTTGCCTGTAACCTAAAATCTGCTTCACAATTTACCTTGTCTCTAAGAGAACATCTTAGGAACAACTGAAGAACTGACTATACTATGGATAGAATTTGACACAAGCAAGCCTTTAATGACAGATACTAAAGCTACATAGGGCCAATTAACAGTTTTAAATTCTGATACAGAAACATCCAATCAAAAATGGTACACAAGTTGTATTCTATTATGCAAACTCTATATTGCAAATAAATATTTCTTTCTTTGGAAAACCATCATCTTTCAATAATATGCAATCATGAATCCTTAAACTGCCTAAATTCCAAGTTATTCTCCATAAAACCTTTTTATTTTTGAAATTTGAAAATACTTCCTATGTAAGAATCAATGTTGTAAACCCCTTAAACTCCTATTAGTTATACCACTGCAAACACTGGCTGTTCTGTTATACCCAGCCAGTGTGGCTAGCAGGTGCCATGTTGGTTGCCTTGTTAGAAAACAAAAGCTTTGGACTTCTGTCATCTAGCCATTCTTTGTTCTAACTCAAACACAAGGCATTAGGTTTCTTCTCCACTTCTGCCCATTTTTTCCAGTTACTGCCTAGGGACAGATTTGCCTTTAGCATGTAAAATAGTAACACACTGTGGTAATGAACACCAACCTTCCAGGTTATTCTAAACAGCTTAGAAAAACATTAACTTATTTTTAAGTCCTTAAACTGAAAATTCCAGAGCATAAATATTCTTTGGCTTGGATAAATTCCAAAGTCCTTTTACCAGGAGAAAAATAAAAATTTTATTTATATCAATGAGTAATTATTTAAATGTCTACCAAATATTTAGCAATATTCTAAATAACAAAATCTTAACACAATTACAAAAAATTATATATTGGTGGCATGCATATTATCATTCACTTATTTTTAAATTATGTCAGTCATACTACAAGTACTAAGTGAACATATAACATGGATCAGATCTGTCAACAACACATATAACTCAGACACTTCTATATTATTCTAAGAAGTAGTAATGTGCAATTTTTGTTATATATACTTATTGGTTAAGTTTTCACCACTTAAGTTTCTTTAAGTCACCAAAAATAATTTTTCCTATGTAATCCATAATAGTTATTTTACCTACAGTTATTGTATGGTTTGACCACACAATTAATTTGTTTTGAAGTTTGTTAAAAAGAAAGACACAGGCCCAATGGTGTCCCTTTTACTAGGCCAAGTCACCAAACCAGAACTTAATACCTGACCTAAGTACAGTTTTAACTACCCTCAGAACTATAGCCAGTCAGGCATTTTCTAGTCAGCATCATTAATAAGATTGTCCCATGAGCCTCTCCATCTTCCCTAAAACAAGATGAGGTCATCTGCATGATAGGCTGCTGCTCTTCTCCCTGAGAAAATAACTCTATCTGAAACAATCCATACTGTTTTACTAGTAACTTTCCCCCCACCCTCCTCTCAATAAAAACCTCCCATTTTGTACAATTCCTTGAGCATCTCTACTTACCAACAAAGATACTGCCTGATTAATGAATCACTTAATAAATTCAATAAGATCTTCAAACTTACTTAGTTGGACTTTGTTTTTTAACAACTTGTTCAGCCTACAGGTGTTTATGTTAAAACAAAAGTATTTTAATTATTCATGTTTCCTACTCTCCTGTTTGTGGTAAATATTGTGAACTTTTGCTGAGTTTCTTTTCCTATTTAGCTGTCAATCCCTTGACAGTCAATTAAAAATACTCTTAACCTACTGACCAAATTAAGTTCATTAGAGCCCTGATGTTCTTAAACAGAAATCTGTTTTGACATTAATTTGGTTCACAAAGATGTACAGGACTGATCAGTCTATTATGTTTGTATATATGTGTACATGTCTATGTTTAATAGAAACTTAGTTCTGAATATTTACTGATTATGAGTCACTTATCATGTGAAAGTTTATATCAAAATCTGAGAATGTGTTCAATATGATGCCTAGAGACCAACCGAATACATATTTCTCTCAAAAACCAGTAAAGTAACCCACAAAAAAGAGGTACCACCAGAAAATCAGCATTTTTAAGTTTATGGAAAATCTGAATCTTATGGGAAATGAATGAAGGAAATAACAACTAGCTCCTACTGAATTTTGATTGATTCCTTCTGTTGGAAAAGAAACAATGGGATGAATGTCATTTGCCCCCAAGACAGCAAACCAAGGCTGAATTGCAGTTTCACCTTCTCCCAAGAATATGACCTTTAAACAGTCAGTCTCAAATTTCCTGACAAGCACTAGTGAGATAATCTGTAATAAGACCCCTGCCATGCAATTTCCCCTAAAGAATGTGACCTGTACTGAAACAAACTTTGTTCGTTTGCTAATAACTTCCTTTTCCTACCTTCCTTCTGCTTATAAACACCTTCTATTTTCTACAGTTCCAATGAGCACCTGTCAGTCTACCAGAAGGGATGCTGCCTGAATCATGAATTGTTGAATAAAGACAAGATCTTCAAATTTACTCAGTTGGATTTTTGTTCTTTAACACATCCAAAGGGGTAAAAAGAAAAAGAGTTGTTAAAAAAATTGTTGAATCTCTCTAAGAATTCCTTACACAAAGTTCAAGTCAGAGCACAATGTCACAGAGCCACAACCAGCCACGGGGACAGTTCACAGGAAACCATCAAGATTTCAGGAACTGCTGGCATGCAAATACATTGTGCTTTACTGAGTGATTCACTTCAATTCATAAGCAATGGAGAGCAAGGTAAGCAAAATGAGGACTTAAACACAGCTAGCCACTTTAATTGGTAAGGGAGCCAAAATAGAGATTAGGACAATTCCTCAACCAACATCAAGGAAATAAAATATATAAATGATAAATGACTCAGCTTAGCAGTAGATTTCTAAGATGTGCTTGACTTCTTAGAAAATCTTTCTCTACTTAACAGAGTCAGATTGGTAGCAAAGTGATTCATGTGGGTACCAGCAGCAGTTTTTTATGCCGTGTTTCTTAATTACCCGGTCATTATTAATTTTTATCACTGTAACGGAGTGCAGAGAGCATCAAGAGTCAGAAAAAAGAACTAATGACACTTAACTTGACTGCCTAGAGCGAGAGCCACCCAGTCTTTTCTTGTGTAAATTACCTGAGGCTTCTGAGAAATGCACCTACCCTAAGTTAGATAACTAGAAGTGGGCAACAGCCTAGGAATGCCTGGGGATGTAACCCATGATAAGTCACATAGACATGCTTGGGTAAGCAAGAGATAACAATTGAAGCGGGCAGGCAATTGGCACGTTCCCTAAAAAGGTTACACTGTTTCCCATTGGTTACAATATAGAGTGTGTTTTAAACCTATTAATTGTAGAACTGCGCGGGCTTTGGTGTAACGGCTGTGAAGATCCTATATAATCAGTACCCAAAGTTGCTTCAGGGTTGGCAGCTCGGACTCGGCCTGCGTGTCAGGGGAGGTGCTGTCGATCCCAGCTTGCTGGCTGAATAAGGACTTTGCTTGGATTTTCATCTCCGTGTCCATGTGTCTTGTTCTCTGGGAAACCCCAGAGAGTCCTAGACCCTAACATTTGGGGGCTCATCCGGGATCTGTGCGGCTTCCCTGAGAACAAAGGACAGCTGGAGGCAAGGTCTAACTGTCCGGACGGGGCAGTGTAATTTGAGGGTCACCCCCTCGTGTCTGCATAAATCCATTATAAAGCAAGAGTCGCCATCCGGTGTATGGTCTCGGGTTAGTGACCCCGAGTGAGAGAGTCCGGGTTGGTAGTCCTGGCCCCCGGGTTAGTGACCCTGGGTGAAGTCCAGGTGACTTAATCCTGGCCCTAGGGTCTGAGTGACTTGGCCTTAGGAAAGCAAGTCCGATCAGCAGGAACCTGGTGCCCGAGGAGGAAAGGATCGAGCTCGTCACCCTTTCGGGAGAATCACGAGAGTTTTTGAGGATCCTGAAAGTGGTGACAGTGGTGTGCACCAGAGTGAAAAAAGGACTGGTCTGAACGAGTGCAATCAGATGTGGTGTGTGTGCTTGGTGTTATCATTGATTGTTTTATTGTGTTTTGGTTTCGATTTATTTTTTTTTTTGCGCTTCTCATTTTAAGTTTCCTTGTTCTAAGGTTCTCCTGCTCTCTCCGTTCCTCCTTTCTGCCACTACATCATTTCCCACGGGCACGGGTTGGGCAATTAAGAGCCATTAGGGCGCCTGCTGCTAGAAGAGTCCCATGACAGGATAAGGGGGTCACAGCCGTGAATTCCAGATAAATTCGCGTCCCCCGCAGAAGAAAAACTGTGCAACGACAGGCACCCATTCACGAGAACATACAACAGTCATCTTGTTTGAAGTGGCATCTTCATCCTTCGCCTTTGTCTCCCTCATATTCTTTTTCTTCTTTTTTCTCACTATGGGTCAGACTCAGGCTACTCCTAAGAGTCTGATCCTTTCCCATTTCCTGAAGGTCAAGGAACAGGCCTTAAATATGAGCCTTGGCATCAAGAAGGGTAAGCTCGACACCTTTTACTCAGTCAAGTGGCCTTCCTTTGGAGTAGACTGGCCGACCCAGGGGTCTCTTTCCCTGGTCCTTATCAGCAAAGTCAAAACCATTATCTCCCGACCAGACCCTGAGGGCCACCCTGA
The DNA here is from genome assembly GCF_040802235.1 of Manis javanica. NCBI lineage: Eukaryota > Metazoa > Chordata > Mammalia > Pholidota > Manidae > Manis > Manis javanica. The sequence continues at coordinate 56,669,778 of NC_133163.1, read as the reverse complement.
CCAACTCCCCTATATCTTGGTCTGGGAAAATCTAGCCCAGAATCCTCCATCCTGGCTGAGGCCCTTTTTGGTGGAGAAACCTCATACCAACCCACTAAAGACCTCCGTCCTAGTTGCTCAGGAAAAATTAAAGCCCTCTGATCGCAGGGCCAGAAATCCTGTGCGCCCGAGTGCGCCGCCTGTCCTCCCCGACAGTTCTCCTCTCTACCCCTTTCTGCCGATTGAGCAGCCAACCCCGTATGCGGAGGAGAGGGGTGAAGCTGCCGGGAGGATAGAAAATGAGGCTGGGGAACCCAGCGGGAACCAGGCGGCCGCAGCTTCCCCAGACTCTTCAGCAGAGGGAGGCAGGAGGCCGGAAACAGCTTCCCCACACTCCCCCGCCCTGGCCCCACTCTGGGCACCAGGTAGAACAGGAGGAATGCAGTTAAGGCCTCGGGGGAACAGGGAACAAGAAGGGGAGGCTCCCTCCTCCACCTCAGAAGGAGCAGTGCCGGTTCTGCCTGTGCGTGCCATCGGTACAGGCATTGCTCAACAATATCAATACTGGCCCTTTTCATCTAGTGAACTCTAAAATTGGAGGACTCAGAACCCTCCCTTCTCAGAGGACCCCAAGTGTCTTATAAGTCTAGTGGAGTCCATTATGTTTACCCATCGTCCCACACGGGATGACTGCCAGCAATTGCTCCGCACTCTCTTCACGATGGAAGAGCGAGAGTGTATCCTCAATGAGGCCAGGAAAAATGTCCTCAGAGAGAATGGAAGACCCACTACACTCCAGCCCATCATCGACGAGGCGTTCCCACTTATGTGCCCGGATTGGGATTTCGGGACTGCAGAAGGTAGGGAGCGTCTCTGGGTCTACCGCCAGACACTGATGACCAGTCTCCGGGCGGCCGCCAGATGGCCCACTAACCTGGCTAAGGTAAAAACTATTATTTAGGGGGAAATGGAAAGCCCAGCCGCGTATCTGGAAAGGCTGTTTGACGCTTACAGGCAGTATACCCCCATAAACCCGGAAGCAGAGGAACATAGATCAGCTGTAGTCCTCTCATTCATCAACCAGGCAGCCCCGATATTTGGAGAAAACTCCACAAGCAGGAGGACCTGGGGGAGATCTCTATTAGGGAACTGCTGCAGCAGGCGGAGAAGGTCTTCAATGCTAGAGAAACTCCGGAGGATAGAGAAGAAAGGCTGAGGAAAGAGAAATGGGTAATGCAGGAGAAAAATAGGAAGGAAGACAGAGAATTTCAGAAGAGGGAGAACAAGAAGCAGAGGGAGGAGATGACCAGGATATTCCTGGCTGGGATGAAGGAGGGCCCTAGGCTACCTCAAGAAACAGGACCCCGCCAATCCTGACTAGGACAAGATCAATGTGCCCTGTGTAAGAGATATGGACATTGGAAGAAGGAGTGCCCCCAAAGGAGGGAACAAGGAAGAGGGAACCCAGTTAAGACCCTGCACCTAGGAGAGGAGGATTGATGGGGACGGGGCTCGGCAGCCCTCCCCAAGTCCTGGGTAACCCTGTGCATGGAGGAGACTCCCATTGGGTTCATGGTATATACTGGGGCACAATATTCAGTTCTTAACCAGGCCCAAGGTCCCCTGAACCCAGGACGCACAAGTATAGTCCAGGGAGTGACAGGGTCCAAGAAATGTGCCTGGACCACTAGCAGAAAAGTGGAACTAGGAAGGCATCAGGTCTCTCACTCATTTCTGGTCGTACCTGAGAGCCCCACACCGTTGTTAGGTAGAGACTTACTAACCAAGGTTGGGGCGCACATTCATTTTGAAACCGAAGGATAAAAATCATGGACAAAGAAGGGCAGTCCCTACAACCGGTGCATGTGTTAACTCTGTCCCTGGCCAATGAACATCGTCTGTTTCAGGTGGATCAAGAAAAGGGGGGCCAGGGAGAAATGGACTTTTGGTTGCAGAGGTTCCCTTCCGGATGGGCCGAGACTGGAGGAATTGGTCTCGCTAAAGACCTATCCCCGGTCGTTGTTCAACTCAAAGCCGCGGCTCTACCCATCTGGGTCTGGCAATATCCAATGCCGGAAGAGGCTAGGAAAGGGATAGCACCCCATATCTATAGACTGTTGGAGACAGGAATCCTTAAAACCTACCAATCTGCATGGAATATGCCCCTGCTTCCAGTGAGGAAGCCTGGCAGTAAATATTATAGGCCAGTGCAAGACTTGCAGAAAGTCAATGAGAGGGTAGAAGACATCCATCCTACAGTGCCCAACCCTTACACCTTACTCAGCCACCTGCCACCCACGCATGTGTGGTATACTACTCTGGACCTGAAAGATGCCTTCTTTAGTATTCCACTCTCTGAAATTAGTCAGCCTTTGTTTGCCTTTGAGTGGCAAGAGCCAGGGGGAGGAAGAAAAGGGCAGCTTACCTGGACTAGACTGCCTCAGGGCTTCAAGAACTCTCCCACCTTATTCAATGAAGCCCTAAGCCAGGACCTGGAGCCCTTTCGCAGGAGCCACCCCCGCGTGACATTGTTGCAGTATGTAGATGACCTATTGCTGGCCACAGAAACCCGTGAAGAGTGCGAAGAAGCCATGGGGAACTTGCTGGCTGAACTAGGCAAACTGGGATATCGAGCCAGCGCCAAGAAAGCCCACATCTGTCAGAGGTCAGTAGTCTACTTGGGGTACAAAATATCTAATGGGTCCAGGTGGCTTACGCAGGTCATGAAACAAACTGTCCTGACTATCCCTGTCCCTTCCTCACCCTGGGGAGTGAGAGAATTTCTTGGCTCAGTCGGGTTTTGCAGGCTCTGGATTCCAGGGTATGCAGAAATAGCCCGACAGCTATATGAAGTGACCAAAGAAGGGCCGGTCTGGCAATGGACTCAGGAACAACAAGAGGCTTTTGACAGACTAAAAGAAGCTCTCCTCCTGGCCCCTGCCCTATCTCTGCCTGCCAGACCCAGAAAAACCCTTTATCCTGTTTATAGATGAAAAGAAGGGAGTGGCTAAAGGAGTCCTGGGTCAGCAGCTGGGCCCGTGGAAAAGACCTGTGGCCTATTTGTCCAAGCGGCTAGACCCAGTGGCCTCCAGGTGGCCACCTTGTCTGCGTATCCTAGCAGCTATCGTTCTACTGGTAAAGGAGGCAGACAAGCTGACTTTTGGCCAGAACCTGAGAGTAACAGCCCCACATACCATAGAGGGGATCCTCAAGTATCCTCCAGGAAAATGGATGACAAACGCAAGACTCACCCACTACCAAGGGCTGCTACTAGATTCTCCACGAATCGCCTTCTCTTACCCGGTAACCCTAAATCCTGCCACCCTTCTGCCGGACCCAGATCTGATGACCCCCATCCATGACTGTAGAGATATCCTTTCCAAAATTATTCAGGTGCTAGCAGACCTGAAAGACACACCGTTACCAAACTGTGAGCTAAACTGGTATACGGATGGGAGCAGCTTTGTGCAGGAGGGGGTAAGGAGAGCAGGGGCAGCAGTAGTAACCCACGAAGGGGAAGTTGTCTGGAGTGCAGCTCTGCCCACTGGCACTTCAGCACAGAAGGCGGAACTTATTGCTCTCGCTGAGGCCCTGGAAAGAGCAGAAGGCAAGCAGGCCAACATTTACACAGATAGCAGATATGCCTTTGGCACAGTCCATGTCCATGGTGCCATCTACCAAGAAAGAGGATTCTGTTCTGCGGAAGGGAAGGGACTGAGGAATCTGCAAGAAGTCCAAAGACTACTAGCTGCTGTCGAAAAACCCAAAGCAGTAGCAGTTATACATGTACCGGACCACCAATCGAAGAAGACACCTGAGGCCATCGGCAACAGCCATGCTGATGCGGAAGCTAAGAGGGCAGCCCTCTCAGACTCTCTTGTACTTGCAGCCCTCGAAATACCCATACCTGAACTGCCCGCCTTGCCACCCAAACCTGACTATTCCCCCCAGGATCTTGAGTGGATTAAGAAACAAGTCTCGGGGAAAGTGTTTCCAGAGGGAAATTGGAGTAGGGACCAAGAAGGTAGGTTGATCCTGCCAGAAGCATTGGGGCAGTACATGCTTGCTAATTTGCATAAGTCCACCCATCTAGGCTGGAAAAAGCTGCTCAGCCTTTTCCAGTCCGCGCAGTTGGTGTTTCCCCACCAGAATGAGGCAGCTCGTCAGATCACGAAAGAATGCAGTAGCTGTGCAATGCTAAGACCAGCCCCAAGAGGGCTGCACCCGGCAGGTACCTGGGAAAGGGGGAGGGCTCCAGGGAGGAATTGGGAAATAGACTTCACCAAAATAAAACCAGGGAAGTATGGATACAAGTATTTGCTGGTTATGGTAGATACTTTCTCTGGGTGGGTGGAGGCCTTTCCAACCAAGCATGAGACTAGCCAGGTAGTAGCAAAGAGATTAATTGAGGAAATCATCCCCAGATATGGGGTCCCTGAAGCAATAGGTTCTGATAACGGCCCGGCTTTCATTAGCAAAATCCTGCAAGAACTAGCCCTAGCTTTGGGAGTAGATTGGAAGTTACATTGTGCTTATAACCCACAAAGCTCTGGGCAGGTAGAAAGAATGAATTGGACCCTGAAGGAGACCCTTTCTAAATTGGTATTGGAGACTGGCAGGGACTGGGTGACCCTCCTTCCCTTAGCCATCTTCCGCGCTCGGAACTCCCCCTATGTACATAGTTTAACTCCATTTGAGATAATGTATGGGGCCCCTCCACCCATAACCCAGCGAGTGCAGCTTCCCGGTGCAGAGGACCTGTCCCCTGACTATCTGAATGTGTTGCAAGTTCTTGCTAAAGTGCAGCAAGAAATCTGGCCCCTGATCAGAGCATATTATGAGGGTGGGAAAATTCCGAGCCCGGAACATGGCATAGTCCCAGGGAATATGGTATGGGTCAAAAGACACCAAGTGAGGACTCTCGAGCCCAGGTGGAAAGGACCTTACGTTGTATTGTTTACCACCCCCACTGCTCTCAAGGTTGATGGTATCACACCATGGGTGCACCACACCCACGTTCGGATCCTACCTCGTAACGATCCAAGGAACCGAAAAGAAGAGTGGAAGGTACAGCAGCATCCTGCCAATCCCCTAAAAGTACACTTAAGTCGAAGATGAAAGAGATCCTGCTAATAAGCTCCTTAGTATGGATCTTCACGGGAGCCACATCTGTGGGGGATCAGAGGCACCAACCCCCATCAACCAAGGAACCTGACCTGGATGCTGATTGATAGCAACAATGGGGAAGTCATCAACTCCACCCAACACAGTGCGCCAATCGGAACCTGGTGGCCTGACCTGTATTTCTGCTTTTGGCAGATCAACCCCATTTACCGATCCGTCCCTCCAAATTTGGCTCGCTCCCATGGGTTTTATGCTTGCCCAGGAACAATTAAAGGAAGGCACTATGGGAGGGGGGGGCATGACTTCTTTTGTGCCAGCTGGGACTGTGTAACCTCGAATGATGGGGATTGGAGATGGACAGTTACAAAAATCGATTCTGTCAAATTTACTTATGTCAACAAGGGCATCCCTCATCGTCACCAGCCTATGACCCTTTACAAAACCAAGGCTTGTGACAAAATGGACCAGGATTGGGTAAGAGTTCAATTCACCGAGATGGGCAAAAACACTGAGGTATCACAGTGGATAAACAGACTAATGTGGGGAATGGTGTATTATAAATATGGGGGGCATGCAGGCTCGACCCTCATCATTAAATTAACCATGTCAACTCCCACCGCTGCCATAGGTCCCAACTCGGTTATAAATCCCCAGAAACCTTCAATCCAGGACAAGGGCCTAAGCAAAAAGGATGAGAAAATGCCGACCAGAACGCTTGCTCCAGAGCCCACGAGAGGACCAGGTCCATCAACCTCTGGGTTATGGGCCCAGCACACTCCCTCTGGGTTAGATAATCCCATGTGGGAAATGGTGCAGGCAGTAGAAGAGACTCTTAACCACACCACTTCCTCCCTCTCTGATCCCTGTTGGCTATGCTACCCAGGTTCACCCCCCTTCTATGAGGCAATCGGGATAAATGGCTTCTACACTATCAACAACTCCCATCCCACTTACTGGGACGGGAGACCGTGGGGACTTACAATCGCTCAAGTCTCAGTCATTGGTACGTGTGTAGGCACAGTCCCGATGACCCAGAGCCAGTTATGCTCCTCCTATAATAACACTACGTGGGAGCTGGGAAAGTGGATTATACCCTCCTCGGGCTGGTGGCTCTGCTCAAAGACAGGCCTCACTCTGGCCCTATCCACCTCTGTGTTCAATGCTAACAGTGAGTTTTGTGTGCTGGTGGCCATTCTACCTCGCCTAATGTATCATTCTCATGAATCTCTCCTTTCTTATTGGGAAGAAAGGCTGAGCTCCCACTGGAGCAAGAGGGAGGTTGTTACCACCCTGACTACTGGGACCCTCTTCTCCCTAGGGATAGCAGGGGCAGGCACTGGGGTCGCAGCCCTTGTGACACGGGAAAAAGGGCTCACAGCCCTGAGGCTGGCAGTCGACAGGGACCTAGAACAACTCCGACAGTCAATATCAGACCTGGAGCAATCCCTCACCTCCTTGTCAGAGGTGGTCCTACAGAACCGAAGAGGCCTGGACCGCTTGTTCTTAAAAGAAGGTGGGCTATGTGCAGCCCTAAAAGAAGAATGCTGTTTCTATGTAGATAAGACAGGTGCAGTCAGAGATTCCTTAGCCAAACTAAAAAAAGATCTTGACAGGCGGCGTAAAGAATATGAAAGCAGCAGCACCGAAGGCTGGTTTGAGTCTTGGTTCAAGCACAAGCCATGGTTTGCTACCCTCCTCTCGGCCGTTGCAGGGCCACTGGTCATCCTGCTGTTTTTGCTTACCATCGGCCCGTGTATAATAAACAGGCTGCTTAAGTTTGTGCAGGAGAGGTTTGACACCGTCCAACTCCTGGTCCTTCGCCAAAAATATCAGGCCCTAGACACCGCTGTGGAAGATTCCTTAGTCTGATCAAGAAAAGGGGGGAAATGTAATGGAGTGCAGAGAACATCAAGAGTCAGGAAAAAGAACTAATGACACTTAACCTGATTGCCTAGAGTGAGAGCCACCCAGTCTTTTCTTGTGTAAATTACCTGAGGCTTCTGAGAAATGCACCTACCCTAAGTTAGATAACTAGAAGTGGGCAACAGCCTGGGAACGCCTGGGGATGTAACCCATGATAAGTCACATAGACATGCTTGGGTAAGCAAGGGATAACAATTGAAGCGGGCAGGCAACTGGTGCATTCCCTAAAAAGGTTACACTGTTTCCCATTGGTTACAATATAGAGTGTGTTTTAAACCTATTAGTTGTAGAACTGCGCGGGCTTTGGTGTAATGGCTGTGAAGATCCTATATAATCAGTACCCAAAGTTGCTTCAGGGTCAGCAGCTTGGGCTTGGCCTGTGTGTCAGGGGAGGTGCTGTCACCCCCAGCTTGCTGGCTGAATAAAGACTTTGCTTGGATTTTCATCTCCGTGTCCATATGTCTTGTTCTCTGGGAAACCCCAGAGTCCTAGACCATAACAATCACACTGAAGTCTGGGGGAACCCTCCTAATAAAACCACTCCTTTATATGCTCATTTTGGATGAATTGAAAACTGAAACATAAATAATATAGATAGAGATTTTAAAAAAAAATGATTAAAATGGTCACTTGGAAATGAGCCTTATTCATATGGTCAAATGATGTGAATATCAGAATTAGGCAGTGAATATAAAACAGCTATTTATACTAGACCAATTGTAGGGCAAATGGAAGTTCCATGGCCAGGATCCTCACCTGATGCTAATCTAATCTACCCTTTGTATACATGTGATGATGTAATACTCAGCCTACTGCACAGGCACATACTTTTATATCCATTGGCAATAAGCTGTTACTGCCAGTATTGCTATAAAAAGAGCTCCCCCAGTGCTGAGAGCAGAGCATAGAGAAGAGAGCAAGAGCACAAGAAAGGGAAGCAGACGAGGAAGAGGGCAGAGCCTGTTGTGGAAGCAGTGCCCGGGGCTGAGGCTGAGACAGGCGGACAGGACTGTAGAATTTGACCTGCTACCATGAGAATAAAGCTTGGTATAAGCCCCGTTTTACTTCCAAATGTTCCATTGTCATTTCTCAGTCTCACCAAATCCAGAGAGGACTTGTCCAGGGCTAAAACACTCCCAGTACACCCCTCTCCCAAATGCAATGCAATATCTCCAGCTCACCTCATTCCTATGCATAGTTGAAAGCACATTCTCCAGACATATCAGCTTCTAAAGAATAAAGGAGCTGTGTAATGTACCATTGATTCCTATACCAACCTCTCCAATAATATAGGTCATTTCACCAAGGGTGAGGAAGATGCACTTTTCTCTAAAATCTCATTACCACTTTGCTAAAATCTCACATTAAAATTTATTAACATTGACTGAAACCTCTATATCCTCAATTTTGTAGACAATATACATAATCTAGTAGGTGGTTAATAAATAAGACATATATTTCAAGTTAATATGATTATGAAATTTAATATGACATTAAACTTAAGCATCTTCATTTTGGTCTTCTAGGCTCAAGACTATTTACTATGAATCTGTTAGTGAATTTGTTATTGTAAAACACTGAGTGGTTATTTTTCCTAAACAACAGGAAACCGGAGGTAGATTAATCCATCATTCATTTAGCAAAATGATGATATCATGTCCTTAGATTAATGTCTCTTTTGATATTCCACTTATGTTGCAAAATGGCTGCAACAGATCCAAGCACCATTTCCATTGAATCAAAATGTATAAATGCAGAAATGGAAGAAGGATTCAATTTTTTGCATTCCTTTCTCTTAGATTATGAATTTTTCCTGTAAGCACAATATGTGACACTAACACATTCTTTTTGTTCACATAGGCCAGGATTTAATCACATATCTATTCTTCTACCTGCAGAATAGCTGAGAAAATGAGTGCCAAGCATTTTCATATCTACAGAAGGAGGCAGTCATTCCCAGAAAGCAAGAATGATGGGAGGTGGGTCTCTTGGAGGCAAACAGCAGCTCTGCCACTCTCTTTGCCAATTTTGTATATAAAAATAATTACCTAAAAATGTATTTTTTGCTCCTGAAAAAATATATATGTAACAAGCACACCCACATGTTTATTTGTAATGTATCTACAGATATAAAAAATAACAAAATAGATCATATTAATAAATCTATCATTAGTGCAGAATATGATATGGCATATGAAAAGTACTATGCAGAGAGAGGCCATATAATGGACTGAGAGAACTAACAAGAATGGTTCTAAGAAATTCTTTTGGGAAAGCCTTTGTTTAAAAAACAACAACTTTGGGAGGAAGCAAATAATGCAGTAATAAGGAAATTTCTCCCCATCAAGAAGCCTTCTGGCTTCTGGTATTCTATGAGTGACATGGTCTGAAGGTCCTTGAAGAGCATGGATTAAGCATCAATAAAGGAGCTGGAGAACAAATATCAAATGTCTGAGAGCCAGGATTAGAGTTTTAGAGACATGAACATGAAAACAATATAAATGACACATAAGGAATCATTAAAATAAAATGTTTGAGTTAGTACCTATGAGGCTTTCCACCCAAATTCTTCTATTTTCATACTATTTTGTATACTACAACAAATGAGCCATATATAACACTGATTCCAGCACTTTTTCTTCAGCCTAATGATGAATCAGCTCTGTATCTATAGCCTAAATAGAATTTGATCTACTCTTTGATCTACTCTTTCAGTTTCTAACTATGTTGTGGGTCTGAACGACTACTTAGACTTCATCATGCACTATAGTAACTCATAGGACTTGAAAGCTGTTGTAATTATGGTTACAGCTTCTTACAGTAGAAGGTTACACATGAACCAGCAAAGGGAAAGTACACACCGGGAAACTCAGGAGAAATCAGACACAGTCTTCTAAGGGTCCATTCCCAGTGGAGTCTCACAGATGCACTTAATTTTCTCAGCCAATAATGCATGACAACATGTGCAAAGTATTGCCCACCAGGGAAGCTCATCTGAGCCTTGTTGTCCATGTTTTTGATTGGCATTTACTCAGGTAGGCTTGCAGCATGCATGTGATTGACCTCAGCTACTCAAACTCCAGGCCTCAGAACAGAAGCAGTCATTCATTATAAATTGCACCGTTAGCACAAACGATTTAATTAAACTGGTAACATGTGGCTCAAGGCCCCAGGCACATAAAAACACTCTTATCAGGTAAAATATAGCATGGACTCAGAGCTTAACTTTCAGGAGCCAGCCAAGGATCAGTCCTGAAGACAGGCACTGCTTGGGGAATGTACAGAGTTTGAGTAACCCAGGCCTGCTGAATTTACCTTTTCCTTCAAGGTTCACCCTCCCAATCCCACAACCTACATTTTCTTAGAGCAAAATGATCACATTTTTTCCAAGCATCTATATTTAGTGAAGCATTTATATTACAGATACAGCAATAGTATCAGCATGAATATACCCGACATTTGGAGGAGCCAGTGTGGGGTAGGGATAGATTTAAAGAAATAACTAATCCATCCTATAAAGCCATTACATACATTTTTATATGTTTATACTAATTTGATTACTTGCTTCCCCTCTTTATCTATAGTTACTTGTACCTTAAGATAAACTTGTGTGGAACTATTAGGCATAAGAACTAACCAATCATTAGCTAACTCCCATTATTCCTAAGGCCTGTCATTTTCCATCAGTTTACATCCTGAGGAGGCTTTAATGTGACATCCAATACACTGTTCATTCATGTCAGAATTATCATATGAAATTAGCATAGGGTAATTGAATCTTACAATCAATGCCAGTGTTATACCATATTGCAGGATGTTTATGTTAAATTAGTTTTTTTACAGAAAAAAATCAGCAAAAATGACAACAGTACTTGTTATGTCTTCCCAACAAAACTGACTTTTGTCCATATATGGGATATTAGAGCATGATTCAGTTATTTCTGGGTTTTGAGTCAGTTGAAGACAAGACTAGTCATCATTCCTTACCTTGCTGTTTTGTACTGAGAACAGTTTCCCTTGTGTGCTGTTATATAACCCATCCCTCCCTTGCGGCAGCTCCCCCATGTTCTCTCACTTCATGAAGGAATGTGACTTCAAGCAAGTGCAAAAAGGGTGTCCATTGGCTGGTTCCAGCCACCATGCAATCTGTTAGTGAGTTCTGATAGTTGTTCATCATGCCCTACATCAATGCACTTCTTACATTCTCATAGGGATGTCCAAAAAGCATCCCCTTAACAATTTAGTATTTTTTTTTTGAGAGGGCATCTCTCATATTTACTATCAAATGGTTGTTAACAATCTAGTTTTTTATTGCCTATCTACCTGACCATATGGTGGCCACTGGCCACCACCCATGCATGAGTCAGCTTATACTGAAACATCAAGGTGGTTATAGTAATTCAATTATCCCATCGCTGCCATCCAGTGCACTGAGCTGATTTGTTCATAGTTTCAATCAGTTTTCCAATAGTTGGTAGTGATGTGGCAGACTCCAAAACAAGCTTCTGTCTATCATCTTGGAACAGCCATCTGTAAATCTACTATTTTGTAGGTCAATTGAGTGTTCTGTGTTATCATTTGAGAGCTATTCATAGGATACCACCCTTGTTGCAATGGGATCTAGCAGTTTACTCAGGTGGTTCCAAAGCAGACTCAAGAGAAAAAGAGGCTACTTGAATACCATGAGTACCTCCTTGTATTCTTTCAGAAGCATGTTCTGGTATAAACCTTTTTCATTTTATTATAGAACTCTTTTGAGCATTGCCTTCATTATTACGGTGTTTCTGATATAACCTCAGACATCATGGGTATTTCAGGTTTCAGGATTAAGTCCTTCAGTTATAGGAGCAGTTTCAATTAATGCCCAATAATGAGCCAGTCATTGTCTCTCAAATGGTGTGAACCCTACCACTGTTTGGAAATGTTCTGCTCCCAAATCCCAGCATTTGCTGTTTGGTGGGACTCACAAGCTTTTCCATAAACTTCCATCGGTACAAATACAAGTTGCAGATACTTTCAGATCAAATGGGAGCATGGGTCATAAGGGCTAAAAGGCATGGGATGAGCCATACTTTTGCCACAGACAGCCTGCTGCTGTCAAAGGCCTCATTCAAAAATGGCTTTCCTTCAGATATTTTTTGTAAATAGCACCTCACAATATTCCCAGGTGCAAAATATGAGTCCTCCAAAGTCCAAACAAGTTTACTAGGCACAGTCCTTCTTGCTTAGTATTGGGTTAGGCAATGATAGCGGTTTATTTTTAGTTGCCTTGCAATGTTACAGATAGCTCCTGCTCAAATTATTCCTAAGATGTCACCATTTGAATAGCCCTTGGATCATTCATTAGATTTATCAACCAGCACCTGTTGGTCATGTGTGTCATGACTGAATTTTAGTCCTAGCTTCCTTTTCAAATTCTGATATTATTACTATGTTATCAATGTAGGATATTCTCCCAATGGAGAAAAGCATAAATCCCTTCTAACCAATTCAATATGGTAAACTGGTGATTTTAAACAACCTTGAGTGCAGTACAGAAATGAAAATTGTGATACTTTGTATGTGAAAGTACTCTGTTTTCTCTTTTCCAAGATTGAGGAGATTAAGATAAAGCAGTTGCAAGATCAATCATTGAATACTGTCTCCCAGGTTGTGTTTTTGGGATTTTTTATTTTTCTGTAAAAGTGTACTGGGAACTGTTGACACTAAGGTGTTAGTATTTTACTCAAGAACTGATAATCTTCTGTTGGTCTCCATGAGCCAGCGACTTTTCAGGGGCCACACTGGGCTACTAAATAGATAATAAGTTGGAAACAGCATTCTAAAATTCTAGCATGTCAGTAATTAAAGTTGTAATATTGTTTTATCCACCAGGTTTCTGATACTGTATCAAATTTAAAACCTCTGTGGGCTTGGAAAATTCTCTAGGTTCCCATTTAGCATGTCTAGGTAATAACATCTGAAGAGCAAATGCATGCCTCCTGCTTTATGATTCAAGACAGGGAAAATGTTCTCCAGCCAGACATATCATCCCAGTAATACACTCATGTATGAGACACAACCACTTAACATAAAATCTGTCCAAAATTCCAATTTTCACCCAGACTTTCACCTTAGTCCCATCAATAATTTCATTCTCATATACTGCTAATTTAACTCCATTAATATATCACCAACAGGTTTTAGAATCTCAGTGCATTGGGATCTCATGATAAAATACTTCAGAAAAGTTTATTTCCCAAATCTGAGCCATTTTATTCATATATATATATATATATATATATATATATGGACTTACATTTCTAGCCTAAGGTCAGGCCAGGAGACCGTGGCCTTTTCATCAATCTTCATTTTTATTAATTTGCAAAACTATCACTCTTGACATTTTGGGTCATTTCTCATTATCCTCTTTGTCTTCCAGCCTCGTAAATTCCTCCAAACTGAAGTAAGTAAAGTATATTTGTTTAAGATCCTCCAGTACTGGGGGATCAGCAAAGCCTGCCTCAATCCACCCAACAACTAATAATACTGAATTAAGCCCCTTGCATCAACCTTTCAATGTCTGCTATATTCATAGAATTCCTTAAAGACTTACATCCTCTTAGAGTGAATACTTTGGCTATCCTTTTGTCTTTCCATATTCCCTTGTAGATCACCCCAAGTTGTAAGACTCATAAGTGGAAGCTGAAACAACAAATCTAATATGGCTTTTCAGAGTGTTACTTGATTTTGCTGTCATAAGATTACATGGGTGTCCATTCAGCACAGCCCCTTTAACTGCAATATTAATCATGACCTGGGTGTGGGGCACTTTAGGTGAATGAATATCCTGATCACTGTACAGCTAAGCCATCCCACCTAGCTTACATACATAGCCTATCAGTTACTTCATCCTTGGAGTTCCTTATTAGGGTAAACAAAATTTAAAGTGGCTTTTATCCAATCTACCAGGCAACCTGTCCTCTCAGGAATAACCTGCTGTGTGTTTTGACTATGTACACCCACCTGTAATTGTTCAATAGCAAGCTGTGGGTGGGTTCTGCATGAACCCAAACACGTTCCTACACGCTGCAGTACAGATGCCCAACAGAAGAAACTGACCTCAAGATATCAAGATAACAACCTATTTCATTAAAAGTTATTCAGGAAGCTAATATTGACTTACAGTAGAGATGTAATGCATAAGCATTGAAAAAATGAAGAGTCTCTGATTCAGTATAACTTTCAAGTAATGACAGACAGGAAAAAATAGTATTTGCTTTCCCTTGCAATATATTTTACAGTTATACCACATATAAAATCTGAAACATTTTTTGGCTTGCTTTTTTTCTCTCTCCCTATATCAAGAGATATACAGATTCTTACAGAGATTTAGATATAGAAACAGACACAGAGAAAGATAAGAAACAGATATTAATGCCAACAAATAGATAAGAATCAGATATTAAGGGGCTGTAACCTCAAATTATTGGAGTTTTAATGCTTTCATTTTAGGGGTTGAAAGCAATTTCTGAACTGTACTTGGAAAGTTAATTTTTTTTTTTAATCTGGAAGGGCCATGTACATTTTCATACTATTTCAATGTAAAGTTCACCTTTTTCTGAGCTACAAATCTGAAGTTAAAATGCTCACTCTAAACATTATAGATTTTTTTTTCCTGAAAAAAATGTGTTCATGAACTGTTACTTTTTATTATATTGGGGAGCCAGAATATAGCAAGAGAAACAGGAAGGCTTGATGCTCCATTTTTATTCCACTGAAGTTAAGAGTTTTAACCACACAAGAGGACTAATCCATCAGGTACCATGCACTGTTAGATGCTTAACATATATCTGTTAAATGAATATATTAGTTGACATCATGCCAGAGATCATCAAACATAATCGTTTTTGTACTCTGTAGCTAAAATTTTTGAAATATCATTTAAATGTTATTTAATAATTAATTCACATGATATTGACATACTTCTTGCAACAGTGTTCAAAAGAACATGTGTATATTTTTAAAGCATAATGTCTTCCTTTGATTCATTAAGAAAAGTCAGTCAGTTAAAAATAACTAATCAAGAGGGGCAGAGCCAGGATGGCGGTGTGAGTAGAGCAGTAGAAATCTCCTCCCCAAAACACATAGAGCTATGAAAATATAACAAAGAAAACTCTTCCTAAAATAGAGACCAGAGGACACAGGACAACATCCAGACCACATCTACACCTGCAAGAACCCAGCGCCTTGTGAAGGGGGTAAGATAGAAGCCCCAGCCCGGCGGGACCTGAGCGCCCCTCCCCCCAGGTCCCGGCGGGTGGAAAGAAACTGCAGCGTTTTTTTTTTTTTTTTTTTTGGCGAGTGCTTTTTGGAAGACTTAAAGGGACAGGGACCCCGGTGCTAGGTAGGCAGGGCGGGAGGACCAGTGAGCGGGTGCCTGGGACCGGTGACTGAGAACAAAGAATATCACATGTTTTTCCCTGCAGGACCGGTGGGCGGGTGCCTGAGACCGGAGCCTGAGGATGGAGGAAATCATGTTTTTCCCCCTTTTTTTTCTCTTTTTGGCAAGTGATTTTTGGAAGCCTTAAAGGGACAGGGAACCCGGTGCTAGGAAGGCAGAGCAGCAGGACCGGTGAGCAGGTGCCTGAGACCAGCGCCTGAGGACAAAGAATATCGTGTGTTTTTCCCTGCAGGACCAGTGGGCGGGTGCTTTTTGGAAGCCTTGAAGGGACAGGGACCCCGGTGCTAGGGAGGCAGAGCAGCAGGACTGGTGAGCGGGTGCCTGGGACCGGCGCCTAAGGACTAAGAATATCCCGTGTTTCTCCCTGCGGGACCGGTGGGTGGGTGCCTGAGACCGGCACCTGAGGACGGAGGAAATCGTGCGTTTTTCCCCTCTTTTTTTTCTCTTTTTGGTGAGTGCTTTTTGGAAGCCTTAAAAGGACAGGGACCCCGGTGCTAGGGAGGCAGGGCAGCAGGACCAGTGAGCGGGTGCCTGGGACCAGCGCCTGAGGAAAAAGAATATCGCGCATTTTTCCCTATGGGACCGGTGGGCAGGTGCCTGAGACTGGCACCTGAGGACAAAAAAAAATCGCGTGTTTTTTCCATTTTTTTTTTTCTGTTCCCTCTCTCATTGTTGCTGCTGTTGTTTTGGTTTGGAGAGTGCTTTTTGGAAGTCTTAAAGGTGCAGGACAGGACACTTAGACCAGAGGCAGGGAATCTGGGGATCTCTGGGCACTCTAACCCCCTGGGCAACAGGGAGCACAGAGGCCCCTTATGGAGATAAATAGCATCCCGGCCGCTCCCCCTCCAATGGGGCTCCACCACTTTGGAGGAGCAGCCTCAGCCAGGACACACGCACAGCAACAGTGGAGATAAACTCCATAGCAGCCGGGCAGGAAGCAGAAGCCCTCTCTGTGTGCAAATACCCAGCACAAGCCAATAGAGGTCGCTATTCTCCCAGGAGAGGAAGGCCACAAGCCAACAAGAAGGGAAGCTCTTCCAGCAGTCACTGGTACCAGCTCTGCAAACTATCTCCATCACCATGAAAAGGCAAAACTACAGGCAGACAAAGATCACAGAGACAACACCTGAGAAGGAGACAGACCTAACCAGTCATCCTGAAAAAGAATTCAAAATAAAAATCATGAACATGCTGACAGAGATGCAGAGAAAAACGCAAGAGCAATGGGATGAGATGCAGAGAAAAATGCAAGAACAATGGATTGAAGTCCGGAGGGAGATCACAGATGTCAGGAAAGAGATCACAGAAGTGAAACAATCCCTGGAAGGATTTATAAGCAGAATGGATAAGATGCAAAAGGCCATTGAAGGAATAGAAGCCAGAGAACAGGAACATATAGAAGCTGACATAGAGAGAGATAAAAGGATCTCCAGGAATGAAACAACACTAAGAGAAATATGTGACCAATCCAAAAGGAATAATATTCATATTATAGGGGTACGAAAAGAAGAAGAAAGAGGAAAAGGGATAGAAAGTCTCTTTGAAGAAATAATTGCTGAAAACTTCCCCAAACTGGGGGAGGAAATAATTGAACAGACCATGGAATTACACAGAACCCCCAAGAGAAAGGATCCAAGGAGGACAACAGCAAGACACATAGTAATTAAAATGGCAAGGATCAAGGACAAGGAAAGAGTTTTAAAGGCAGTTAGAGGGAAAAAGGTCACCTATAAAGGAAAACCCATCAGGCTAACATCAGACTTCTCGACAGAAACCCTACAGACCAGAAGAGAATGCCATGATATACTTAATGCAGTGAAACAGAACGGCCTTCAACCAAGGATACTGTATCCAGCACGACTATCATTTAAATATGATGGCGGGATTAAACAATTCCCAGACAAGCAAAAGCTGAGGGAATTTGCTTCCCACAAACCACCTCTACAGGGCATCCTACAGGGACTGCTCTAGATGGGAGCACTCCTAAAAAGAGCACAGGAAAAAACACACAACATATGAAGAATGGAGGAGGAGGAATAAGAAGGGAGAGAAGAAAAGAATCTCCAGACAGTGTATGTAACAGCTCAATAAGCGAGCTAAGTTAGGCAGTAAGATACTAAAGAAGCTAACCTTGAACCTTTGGTAACCACGAATCTAAAGCCTGCAATGGCAATAAGTACATATCTCTCAATAGTCACCCTAAATGTAAATGGACTCAATGCACCAATCAAAAGACACAGAGTAAAAGAATAGATAAAAAAGAAAGACCCATTTATATGCTGCTTACAAGAAACTCACCTTAAACCCAAAGACAAGCATAGACTAAAAGTCAAGGGATGGAAAAACATATTTCAGGCAAAAAACAGTGAGAAAAAAGCAGGGGTTGCAGTACTAATATCAGACAAAATAGATTTCAAAACAAAGAAAGTGATAAGAGATAAAGAAGGATACTACATAATGATAAAGGGCTCAGTCCAACAAGAGGATATAACCATTCTAAATATATATGCACCCAATACAGGAGCACCAGCATATGTGAAGCAAATACTAAGAGAACTAAAGAGGGAAATAGAATGCAACGCATTCATTTTAGGAGACTTCAACACACCACTCACCCCAAAGGAGAGATCCACTGGGCAGAAAATAAGTAAGGACACACAGGCACTGAACAACACACTAGAACAGATGGAACTAATAGACATCTATAGAACTCTACATCCAAAAGCAACAGGATATACATTCTTCTCAAGTGCACATGGGACATTCTCCAGAATAGACCACATACTAGCTCACAAAAAGAGCCTCAATAAATTCCAAAATATTGAAATTCTACCAACCAATTTTTCAGACCACAAAGGTATAAAAGTAGAAATAAATTCTACAATGAAAACAAAAAGGCTCACAAACACATGGAGGTTTAATAACATGCTACTAAATAATCAATGGATCAATGAACAAATCAAAATAGAGATCAAGGAATATATAGAAATGAATGACAACAACAACACTAAGCCCCAACTTCTATGGGATGCAGCGAAAGCAGTCTTAAAAGGGAAGTATATAGCAATCCAGGCACACTTGAAGAAGGAAGAACAATCCCAAATGAATAGTCTAACATCACAATTATCAAAACTAGAAAAAGAAGAACAAATGAGGCCTAAAGTCAGCAGAAGGGGGGACATAATAAAGATCAGAGAAGAAATAAACAAAATTGAGAAGAATAAAACAACAGCAAAAATCAACGAAACCAAGAGCTGGTTCTTTGAGAAAATAAACAAAATAGATAAGCCTCTAGCCAAACTTATTAAGAGAAAAAGAGAATCAACACAATTCAACATAATCACAAATAAGAATGGAAAAATCATGACAGACTCCACAGAAATACAAAGAATTATTAAAGACTACTATGAAAACCTATATGCCAACAAGCTGGAAAACCTAGAAGAAATGGACAACTTCCTAGAAAAATACAACCTCCCAAGACTGACCAAGGAAGAAACACAAAAGTTAAACAAACCAATTACAAGCAAAGAAATTGAAACGGTAATCAAAAAACTACCCAAGAACAAAACCCCGGGGTGGACGGATTTACCTTGGAATTTTATCAGACACACAGAGGATACATAATACCCATTCTCCTTAAAGTGTTTCAAAAAATAGAAGAAGAGGGAATACTCCCAAACTCATTCTATGAAGCCAACATCACCCTAATACCAAAACCAGGCAAAGACCCCACCAAAAAAGAAAATTACAGACCAATATCCCTGATGAATGTAGATGCAAAAATACTCAATAAAATATTAGCAAACAGAATTCAAAAATACATCAAAAGGATCATACACCATAACCAAGTGGGATTCATCCCAGGGATGCAAGGATGGTACAACATTCGAAAATCCATCAACATCACCCACCACATCAACAAAAAGAAAGACAAAAACCACATGATCATCTCCATAGATGCTGAAAAAGCATTTGACAAAATTCAACATCCATTCATGATAAAAACTCTCAGCAAAATGGAAATAGAGGGCAAGTACCTCAACATAATAAAGGCCATATATGATAAACCCACAGCCAGCATTATACTGAACAGCGAGAAGCTGAAAGCATTTCCTCTGAGATTGGGAACAAGACAGGGATGCTCACTCTCCCCACTGTTATTTAACATAGTACTGGAGGTCCTAGCCACGGCAATCAGACAAAACAAAGAAATACAAGGAATCCAGATTGGTAAAGAAGAAGTTAAACTGTCACTATTTGCAGATGATATGATACTGTATATAAAAAACCCTAAAGACTCCACTCCAAAACTACTAGAACTGATATTGGAATACAGCAAAGTTGCAGGATACAAAATTAACACACAGAAATCTGTAGCTTTCCTATACACTAACAATGAATCAATAGAAAGAGAAATCAGGAAAACAATTCCATTCACCATTGCATCAAAAAAGAATAAAATACCTAGGAATAAACCTAAACAAAGAAGTGAAAGACTTATACTCTGAAAACTACAAGTCACTCCTAAGAGAAATTAAAGGGGACACTAATAAATGGAAACTCATCCCATGCTCATGCCTAGGAAGAATTAATGTCATCAAAATGGCCATCCTGCCCAAAGCAATATACAGATTTGATGCAATCCCTCTCAAATTACCAGCAACATTCTTCAATGAATTAGAATAAATCATTCAAAAATTCATATGGAAACACCAAAGACCCTGAATAGCCAAAGCAATCCTGAAAAAGAAGAATAAAGTAGGAGGGATCTCACTCCCCAACTTCAAGCTCTACTCCAAAGCCATATTAATCAAGACAATTTGGTACTGGCACAAGAACTGAGCTACAGACCAATGCAACAGACTAGAGGACCCAGACATTAACCCAGACATATATGGTCAATTAATATTTGATAAAGGAGCCATGGACATACAATGGCAAAATGACAGTCTCTTCAACAGATGGTGCTGGCAAAACTGGACAGCTACATGTAGGAGAATGAAACTGGACCATTGTCTAACCCCATATACAAAGGTAAACTCAAAATGGATCAAAGACCTGAATGTAAGTCATGAAGCATTAAACTCTTGGAAAAAAACATAGGCAAAAACCTCTTAGACATAATCATGAGTGACCTCTTCTTGAACATATCTCCCCGGGCAAGGAAAACAACAGCAAAAATGAGCAAGTGGGACTACATTAAGCTGAAAAGCTTCTGTACAGCGAAAGACACCATCAATAGAACAAAAAGGAACCCTACAGTATGGGAGATATATTTGAAAATGACAGATCTGATAAAGGCTTGACGTCCAGAATATATAAAGAGCTCACACGCCTCAACAAACAAAAAAGAAATAACCCAATGAAAAAAATGGGCAGAGGAACTGAATAGACAGTTCTCTAAAAAAGAAATACAGATGGCCAACAGACTCATGAAAAGATGCTCCACATCGCTAATTATCAGAGAAATGCAAATTAAAACTACAATGAGGTATCACCTCACACCAGTAAGGATAGCTGCCATCCAAAAGACAAACACCAACAAATGTTGGTGAGGCTGTGGAGAAAGGGGAACCCTCATACACTCCTGGTGGGAAGGTAAATTAGTTCAACCATTGTGGAAAGCAGTATGGAGGTTCATCAAAATGCTCAAAACAGGCCTACCTTTTGACCCAGGAATTCCACTCCTAGGAATTTACCCTAAGAACCGAGCAATCAAGTTTGAGAAAGACAGATGCACCCCTATGTTTATCGCAGCACTATTTACAATAGCCAAGAATTGGAAGCAACCTAAATGTCCATCGGTAGATGGATAAAGAAGATGTGGTACATATACACAATGGAATACTACTCAGCCATAAGAAGTGGAAAAATCCAACCATTTGCAGCAACATGGATGGAGCTAGAGAGTATTATGCTCAGTGAAATAAGCCAAGTGGAGAAAGAGAAATACCAAATGATTTCACTCATCTGAGGAGTATAAGAACAAAGGAAAAACTGAAGGAACAAAACAGCAGCGGAATTACAGAACCCAAAAATGGACTAACAGGTACCAAAGGGAAAGGAACTGGGGAGGATTGGTGGGCAGGGAGGGATAATGGGGGGGAATAAGAAGGGGGTATTAAGATTAGCATACATGTGGGGGAGGGAGAAAGGGTAGGGTGGGCTGCACAACACAGAGAGGACAAGTAGTGATTCTGCAACATTTTGCTAAGCTGATGGACAGTAACCATAATGTGGTTGTTAGGGGGGACCTGATATAGGGGAGAGCATAGTAAACATAGTATTCATCATGTAAGTGTAGATTAAAGGTTAAAAAAATAAAAAATAAAAAAAGGAAGAAAGAAAGGGGGATTACTCCTTGATAGGATAAAACTATTGGTAAATCAAAGATCAATGCATGCTTTAAATATCCTTAATGTTGATCACTTAAAGGGTGTCAGATGATCAGCTATGGAGGTACTCTTTTCTGATAATATTCCTTTCTCTTAATAAAAAAAAAAAAAGCAGTTCCTGTGTGCTGACCTCCAGTGAGTTCTGCACAGTGGTATAGAGGGCATGTCAAAGTGTGGGCAAAGGGTCTGTTTGTTTCTATGCCGAAGATCAAGGCCTAGCTTGGATACCCAGAAAATGAACTAAGATATGATAAAAGGAGGAGCTTCCAGCATCAGCACTCTCTGGAGGACTTGTGCCAGCGGGGATGATCAACAAAAAGCCTCCACAGAGATCTGGGCGATGCTGCGGTTGTGGCTGCATCCACCGCACCATTTCCTGGACTTGCCATTGGAATGAGGAGGGAGATGTCTAGGGTGGCATGTGCATACAGTGAGACAATGAATTTGACTGGATCTCTACTGTTGGAACTCAACCAGGAGTTGGGAGGGGTGCAAGGTGTAGCACTCCAAAATCTTATGACTATAGACTATCTACAGTTAAAAGAACATATGGGATGTGAACAGATCCCAGAAATGGGTTGCTTTAATTTGTCTGATTTCTCTCAGACTGCTCAAGTACAGTTGGACAATATCCATCATATCATAGACAAATTTTCACAAATGCCTAGGGTACCTAAATGGTTTTCTTGGCTTCACTGGAGATGGATGGTAATTATAGATTTGCTTTGTTTATGTCACTGTATTCCTATTATGTTAATATGTGTGTGCAAATTAGTTAGTAGTTTAAAACCTATACATACTTAAGGTACTCTACAAGAAGATATGTCAAAGAAATAATCAATCCTCCCATGTTTTCTTCCACATGCCACCTCTATAGCTTTTCTTCTTCCTTCCTAATTACAACCCTTAAATAGAATCCGTGCCTCATATCGAATTTACCGAGTATCATAATTCCTCCAGGTGGTAAAGATGCCTTGAGACAAGTGCTGGGCATAGAAGCCACAGGGCATAAATCTGCAAAGAAGTAAAAAGCTAACCTTTTCAAACAATATGGCTTCTCTCTCACTTACCAACTTTACATTTCCCTGTATGGCCCCGGAAGATGACTGGTTAGCCAGAGACGGGCAAGATTCCTCAAGGGAGGAACAACCTAAGACAGGCACAGTCGCAGGGGGGCCATCAGGTGAGAATTTGGGGATCAACAGAGGTGAGGCTCAGAACCTCATCCTCCCTGCTTTGAGAGAAATCTTCTGCATCCGTGGATGTTTTGCTGCCCTTGTCTAGCCTGGATTAATACTTAGTCCATAGGCACACACCTGATCATCTACATTTGCCCTCTTACAGCACTAAACTATATATTCTACCTTTATCTTGCATCTACCTACCACTTCAGCATTTTATTAAAAATAAAAATAATAATAATAATAAAGGGAGAAATGTGGGATCAATGTATAAATCAAGTATAAAAATCAAACGAATATTCATATTTGACCTGATTGTTTATAGTTCATAATGTGTGATCAAAACCGAAAGTTTCTGTGATGAGTGCCCTTGTACTGTTCACCATGTAAGAACTTATTCACTATGTAAGAATTCGTTCACCATTTAAGAACTTGTTCGTTATGCTTCAGAAGATTGGAGACTGATGAGAATTAGGCTTGAGATGGATTAATGATTGTGCATTGAGCATTGACCCTCTGTACAGAATTTTATTGTTGTTAACAACCATTTGATCAATAAATATGAGAGATGCCCTCTCAAAAAATAAAAAAAATAAAAAAAATAAACATATATTTGAAACCAAAAAAAAAAATAACTAATCAATTCTTTCCTGTATTCTGTAGGATTATTAGCATCCAGACATGTAAATAAAAGAAAATTCGATGTCAGTTGGTATGTAAAGAAAGGTGTTAAGAGAAATGGTCAGTCTGTTTGGTTGCAATTGGTTTTAAAAATAAGAATTCAATGAAACATATTAAGATGAAGGAATGTTTTTTGCTGTATATGTCAATAAAATATAAAACTCATAAAGGTGAGAAACTAAAGTCAATGTACATCATTTTTCATTTTTCTTCATAGTTAATATTTCCTTTAGGGTTTTAATTTTGTCTAATGATTACAGTTTTGTGGATAAGCGTAAGAACTATGTGCTATAAGCAACTCAAGGACACTGAAGGGCAGTATCCACTTCTATTTTGGGAACTCTGCTATACAATGATCTATAGCTATTATATTAAAAAATCTAAAAATCTTCCTTCCAAGACAAAAATAAAATAAATGCTAATGAATAGTTAAAAATTGAGGTGTGACACAGAACATTTAAGATTAAGAAAAAACTGAAGGGAAAGCTGTTTCTGTCCTTATGCAGGGAAATAGAGACTTTGGGTTATAACGCAATGTGGTGCCACTAAAATATATGCTGACCCAACTCCACAGTAATAGGTTTTTTGAGACTGTGGCTCTGAGGGTGAGGATAGTTTTACAGTGATATTCTATTAAAAAATTAAAAGCATAGAAAAAAATTGGAGCACTGTAAAAAACAAAAACATGTAGCTATTTTTCCCATAGGAGAAGCAAAAGGAGAAAATAGCAAACAAGAAACAAGAGTCTGATGCCAACATACACAGTGCATGAACTTTAAAGCACGATGATGATATATAGCCCATCAGGTATTCTAGGCAGGGAAATGAAGCATTTAATGGGACTTTAGGTCACAGACTTGATATAGGTATGAACCGACAATTAAAGATTACCTGACTACAGGTTTCTAAACTCAGGGTAGTCAAGGCTGCATTCCCTTCTGAAAGCTGTAGGGTAGAATCCTTTCCCTGCCTATTCCAAACTCCAGAGGCCACCAGCATCCCTTGGTCCATCACCTCCTTTCTCTATATTCAAAGATAGCAACTGTGGGTGAAGCCCTTCTCACACAGCATTCCTCTCACGTTTCCACCATCACATTCACTTCTCTGACTCTCCTTTTGGCCCTCTCTTCCCATTTTAAGGACTCTTGAATCACACTGTGCCCACCTGGATAATCCAAGATAATATATCTTCTGGTTAGCAATTTTAATTCTAAGTGCAATTGTAATTTCCCTTTGCTACTTAATATGACATCACAGGCTCCTGGGATTCGAATATAGACATCTTTGTGGGGGGAGGGCACTATTCTGTTTACCACACAAGACAGAGTTAGGTTCTGCTTTTTAAATCCATTTTTTAAATCTCCATCGTTAATTGAAGAGTCTGAACATTCTACATTTAATGTAATTATTTATATAGATTTTACATTAGTTTATGATCTTGTTATTTTCAACTTTCTATTGTTAGTTTTTCCACTCTTCTGCATTTTTAAACCATATATTTTAATTTCATCTCTTCTAATGTGATACTATATATAGCTATTATTTTGTTTCATTTTATTTACTTATTTTAGTTGTTACATCTGTCCTATTGACTAATTTTTCTCCTGCTTATGGGTGACATTTGGAATACTAATTTGTTGAGTGCCTAAATTTTGCTGTGTCCACTTAAAGTGTTTTGATTTTTATTTAACAGAAAGTTTAGTAGCCTGTAGATTGGCTTGAAATTTCAAGCCTCATTTTTAAGCTCCATTTTCAGGCATGATTAGTAAGATTTTGTTCTCGAGCTAGATTAGTCCAATTGTTCAACTGACTCAATCACCTAACTCATTATTAGTCTGTTCAGATTTCCTATTTCCTCATGATTCAGTCATAGTAGGTTGTACTTTTCTAGGAATTTATCCACTTATTCATGGTCTTTACTGATTTTCTGGTTATCAAACAAAGTCTCTCTACTTTGGCTGATCAGGACTAGAAAAACCTCCCTCCTTTTCATGACTTGGAATAGTTCTACTTACAGCTTTGCCACTTTTGCTCTTTAATAGCCGTTCTTTGCTTAGCTCTGTGCATTCTCACACAGTGTGTAAGCAGCTCAATTCTCAACCAAACAACAAAAAACACCAAAAAATTCGTGTGTAGACCTATGTCCATTTCAGCAACTATTTTTATGCATAGTTCCCACTCTGTGGTCCTCTGTTCCACAAATTCCAGCTACTTCAGCCTCTCCACGCTCCAGGCTCCGTCTCCTCGATTCAGCAGCAAGTGTCATAGCTCGGTTTCCCACTTCTTGCACCATGTCATGGTCTGCAAAATGCCTCTCGGCAGTAAGTGAAGACACTATAAAACTTGTTTCCATGTTCTCAGGTTACTGTTTTGTTGCAACTGTTGTCTAACGTTAAAATAGTGTTTTCTTGTTTCTTGTTTCTTTTTCTTTAGGTTCTCTCGTTGAGGAGGAGGGTAAATTCTGTTGGAATTTTACCATTTTGAACACACTTATGGTCCTTCCAGTGTTTTCTGGCATATTAGTCAGTGAAAATTCTCAGTTTTTCTATTGTATTTCTATGATATTTTCACTAAAGCATGGTGCCTCACAGAATATTTACATGTACTGTTTGAAAAAATTGTTGCTTATGGATCCCAGAAAAAAAGAGAATTGTCTATGTTTTACATGTCATGGGTTTATAACTCAGAAATCATTAGTGTTTGATGGAGAAAACATATAATATTCCATTTAAAAATTTATAACTAATGTAAAAATATGGGATTTTAAAACATACCTTCACTTTATGCCTACCAGGCACATGAGGCAAAAGCTTAAATTTTCATGACATTAATTAAATATAAAATGGAATAGACAACTTTTCAAAGTAAAGATGATAGCTTTGCAAAACAGATAACTATACTGTATTCATTTATTTAATAATGATTTCTAAAGTGCTGTTTTAGTAGCATGCTTCCAGCCATCACCAAGTTTTACTTGACACTAATCTATCTAATCTACTGATTGTTTAGAAAGCAAGACTGATCTTTCTTCTTAAGGAATAGAAACAGTTAATCATCCTGCACCAGTGAAGCATTGATTTGGGGAGCATTTCCTGTTTGCTTTTATTCCTCAAGGGAGCATACAGATGCACACAGATAACAGCAGTAAAATGCCCAACTAAAATATTTATTGAAATAAATGTCAAAAATAAAAATTATATTAGGAGGTAAATGACTGTAATCTAAATAATACCATTGATTCTCTAATAAAATAGAACTATTTAAAGATTTTCAAAACAAAGCTATCTTAAGCATATTCCTTTGATATGTTAATAGGAATTACTCACATCTTTGGAAAAACCTACTAGAGAAATATAAAGAAAATGTTTTTAATCTCCCCAAAAGTTCTAGAAGTGAAAATGTGAATTAAGAGCATAAAACTGAAGACCTAGAAGCTAGTTTTCAATGATGAAGTTGATGTTGGATTTGTTAGACAATCACATGCTATAATAAAAGAAGGAAAGAAAACATTTCATAATGCTAAAGATGACAAGAAACACTGAAAGCAATCTACAGTATGACATATGCAATATTCTTTCAACAATAGAGTAGTATTAATAAAAAAGGAAAAATGAAAGTCTATTGATAACTCTTCTAGTATTTCCTTTGGTTATTTGAAATATTTAAATTTTCTACTTTATTTTTAATGTTCTCTTTACTTTTCTCCCTTCCAAATACATTTCTCAAACAAGATTTTAAGCATAGAATCACTAACTAAACACAAAGTAGTGCTGGATCATTTCACAAAGACTATTTCTTTGATTTCTTTAGCTACTTCACATCAAATCTAGAGCTTATAGAGGTTCACTGAAAAGGACAGCCTTTCCAGCCTTCTTTAGCAAAAGCACTTCACTTTTTAGAAATAGGTATTTTAATTTTGTATTCTTTGGTGTCACATGCTCAGTAGTGGCTTAGCAGAAGTGATGTTATTGTCCAGGGCATAACTTTTCACATGGAAGTGTATGCTTCTTCATCCACAGTTAATTAAGATTTCCATTCTAGTAAAATCTCAGATTTTACTTGAACTCTAAGAACATCTAATACAGAACACTGGTATAATTGGTTTATCTGTCAATTGCATATTATGACTATAGGAGGGCTACAGTATCTTCTGGGTTGCAGATTATACAAACTGAAGGAAATATTGGTGACGTGTTTGTAAAGTAAAAACAGATTTTTTAGTCTCTCCACCACCATGTTTATCAACTGAAAACTCTGTGGTCTTCTCTGTCATTTTTTAAAATAAGTACATCCTGCCAAATTACTACCAGTCCACGGTTAGATTCCTGAAGAATTCTGTTATTTCTCTTTGAAGAAAATTATATGTGAGATACTAGATAAAATACTGAACCTATTTATCATCTTTTGAATCTGTATGTACTTTCTATATCAACATTCACAGCATAGTAACAACTAATAGAAGTTACTGCTGTCTTAGATTAATCTGTCTTAAATTCAAAGTTTTTTTTAGCATGTGAGACTCATAACGTCTTCATCCTTAGTACCAATGTTATCAATTTAAAATTGGATGCCCCCCCACCAAATTTTCTTCTTCGGTTCAAACCAAAAGTGAAGTGTTAATAGCACTTTTACTAGACTAAGTCTGCACAATTCTGATTTTGAAATAGATTTTTTCTTGGGTTCCTTTATATTACAGTTCTTTTAAAACAACTTGGTGATATGAAGGAAAATAAGTTTATGTGGTACCCAGATTTACATTCTTAAAAATTATACTTGATAATTCTATTTTATAATTTCTGTGTTTTCCCTCAATTTTACTAAATTGAGTAGTTAAAACCTGAACTTAGTACATTAAGTCCACCAACCTTGATTTTATTTTTCTTCTTAATTTGATTCTTAATGGTTTTTCTATTTTGAATAAATATTTTTCAGGCATGGTACTTCAATGTGCTTTTATCTCAATTGTTTCCTCCCTCTAGTTTTACAAAGATAAAAATATTTTGTCATAGAGAGGGGCCCAAGAAGACAGCATAGAAAGAGCCTGAACACACCTCCTCCCATATACAACCAAATCTATTCTTACATATAGAGCAATTACTCCTGAAAAAGAACTGAGGGCTGAGGGAAATGTTTTTGCACAAAAAATGTTAGAGAAACCACATAGAGAATGATAGGAGAGACAGAAAATAGTAATAATAGGAAACCCACCCTGAACACAGTGATCTGCAGCAGGGAAGGATATCACTTAGGGACCTGCTTGCAGATCTGACGATCCTGGAGTGCAGAGAAAAAAAGAAAAGAAAACATGGTAGGAAAAGCCGGCATAGGAAAAGCCTAAGCCTACCCGCTCCCATTTACACATCAAATCTACACCTACACACAGAACAATTCACGATGAGAAAGAACTGAGGCAACTGGGACAGCTTCTGGACAGTGAGGGATAAAAAGACCATATAAAAACGGCAAGAGAGACAGAGAAATAGTAAATGGAAGGAGCCCCACCATAGCATGGCCTATAGGAGGGAAGGATATCACTGAGCTGCCAGACTGCAGACTCCCCTGCCTTGGGGTGCAGAAAAAATCTGCAAGTTGGAGGGCTTAAAGATGACCATGACTGTAATTGAAGGAAGCTGATTCTCAGACTTAAAGCACCACCAAATGGCAGGGGAACTGCTAGAACTCTCTAGGGCAGGAGACACTAGTGCATGCCATTATTTGTGACCACCCAGATATCACTAAGTGTGGATACGATCAGGGTGATCAACATCATTTATGTTCTCCATGAACATTGATAATGTGGACAGGAGCAAGGTGAGTGGAATTATTTATGTTCCACCCCCCACCCTGCACGTTGCTGGTGTGGACAGGGATAGGGAGAGCTACATCATTTTCGTTCCCTGTGTACATTGATAGTATGGACAAGAACAGGGTTGGGGTGTACACACCAGCTCCAGACATGACATAGGTGGCCTCCTGGCCCGCAACCACACCCAAACATGCCTTTCAGAAATCTAGCAGTCCTACCAAGGCAGCACTCATGAGACACTCACACATATTCACCCCACCTGTGTCCCTTTCATCCTCAGAATTAAATGAAGCAGAAGTAAGCAATCTCCCAGACAAATCATTTAAAATAATGGTTATAAAGATACTTACCAGACTTGGGAAAAAGGTGAATGAACTCAGAGAGAACCTCAAAGAAGAGATATAAAATATAAACAAGAACCAATCAGACATGATGAATACAATAATGAAATGAAAAATACTGCAGAAGGAATTAATAGCAGATTAGAGGATTCAGGAGAATGAATCAAGGATTTGGAATATGGAGTAATGGAAAGCACTCAAGCAGAATAAAGAAAAAAGAATAAAAAATAAATGAGAATAGGTTAAGGGACCTCTAAGACAATAGCCAACATACTAATACTTACATTATAGGGGTCCCAGAAGGAAAGAGAGAGAGAAAGGGATAGAAAACTTATTTAAAGAAATAGTAGCTGAAAACTTCCTAACCTAGGGAAGGAAATAGACATCCAGGTCCAGGAAGCACAGAGAGCCCCAAAGAAAATGAACTGAAGGAGGTCCACACCAAAACACATAATGATTAAAATGTCAAAGATTAAAGACAGAAAGAATATTAAAAACAGTGAGAGAAAGGCATTGAGTTACCTACAAGGAAAACCACTAACACTGTCAGATTAATTTTCAGCAGAAACCCTACAGGCCAGATAGGAGTGGTGTGATATATTCAAAGTGCTGAAAGAGAAGACCTACAAATAAGAATACTCTACCTAACAAGGTTATCAGTCAGGACTGAAGGAGAGATAAAGAGCTTCTCAGAGAAACACAGGTTATAGGAGTTCACCACTCCTAAACCAGTCTTACGAGAAATGTTAAAGGGACTTATTTAAGAGGACAAGGAAAGGCCAAAACTAGAAGCAAGAAAATTACGAAGAGAAAAATTTTCACTGTTAAAGGCAAACAGATAACAAAGGTAGTAGACCAATCTTTAGTATAAAGGTTAAAAGACAGAAGTAGTAAAATCAACTCCTTCTAAGTATTATTTAAGGGAGTCACTAACTAAAAGGTGTTACAGAAGACCTCATATACATAAAACACGCAGGAGGGAGAGTTAAAAAGTGGAGAAAGAGGCACTGGCAATAAAATAGATACATAGACCAATTGAACAGAATAAAGAGCCCAGAAATAAATTCACGCATATATAGTCAATTAATATGTGATGAAGGAGGCAAGCAAATACAATGGGGAAAAGATAAGTCTCTTCAACAAATGGTGTTGAGAAAACCGGATAGCTACATGCAAAAGAATGAAACTGAATCACTGTCTTAGACCACACACAAAGTAAACTCAAAATGGATTAAAGACCTGAATATAAGACCTGAAACTATAAAACTCCTAGAAGAATACATAGGCAGTAAACTGTTGAACATCAACCTTCGTAACTTTTTTCTGGTTTTATCTTCCCAGGCAGAAGAAACAAAAGCAAAAATAAGTAAGTGGGGCTACATCAAACTAAAAAGCTTCTGTGCAACAAAGAAAGCCATCAATATCTAAAAGGCAACTTATTGTATGGAAGAATATATTTGCAAACAATACATCTGATAAAGGGCTAATATCCAAAATACATAAAAAACAACTCAACATACATACAACTTAATATCACAACAAATAACTTGATTAAAAACTGGGTATAGGCCCTGAATAGATGCTTTTCCAAACAAGACATACAAATTACCAACAGACACATGTACACAGACAATGTACACAGGGAACGAAGATACCCAACAACACTCATCATCAGGGAGATATCACCTCACACTAGTCAGAATAGCTACTATCCAAAAGAGAAGAAATAACAAGTGCTGGCAAGGATCTGGAGAAAATGAAACCCTCATATACTTCTGATAGGTTGCAAATTGGTGCAGCCACTATGGAAAGCAGTATAGAGGTTTCTCAAAAGACTAAAAATAGAAATACCATATGACACAGCAATTCTACTTCTGAGAATTTACCCAAGGAAGAGAAAATCACTAATCCAAAAAGATATATTCACTCCTATGTTTACTGCAGTATTATTTACAATAGCCAAACTATGGGAGCAACCTAAATGTCCATCATAGATGAATGGATTAAAACAAGTGGTACATGCATGCAATGGAGTATTACCCAGCCATAAAAAAGAAATGAACTCTTGTCATTTGCTAAAACCTATAAGGTATTATGCTAAGTTAAATAAGGCAGAGAGAAAAAGATGAATACTGTATGATTTCACTTATATGTGGAATGTAATAAACAAGAAAAAAACCCAGAAATAGTAAACACAGAGAACAGACTGATGCTTGCCATTGGAGATGGAGGTGGGTGGGATGGGTGAAGTAGCTGAAGGGGAAAAAATTAGTGAGAATGTTTGATATCTTGATGTGGGAAATGGTTACATGAGTGTATACATATGTCAAAATTCATCAAGCTGTACACTAACATTTGTGCATTTTGTGTACCTCAATATAAAAAATAAAAGTTATCTTTGAAATTTCACCTTGACTAATTAAATGATGGCTAAATAGATGTCCTGTGAAATGTTCCAAAACCTTTAGGAAAAAGTAATTTAAAAATCCCCCCTTTCCTACATTCAATGCTATTTTTGTTCAGAATGGAATGTTTTAATTTTTCTAGTTCCAAATTAAGCTACATTATCATTGTTATTATTTTATCTTTCAAACACTATGTCTTACCTATTTTACTAGATTTATCTTTCTTTTGCCTTTTTTCTTGAATATCAGTTGTCCCTTTTTAAATTTTAGTATTTTTAAATGGTTGGAATGCGCATTTCAAGTATGTATAAATTCACATAGCTTTTATATAAGCAGAGGCATTAATCTTTGTGTCTTTTCAAACACCATCTCTTGACTGTAGCAATAATTATCTATTTCAATAGAAATCATGTGATTTTATATTTTTTTCTTTGCCAAACATATTAATTAAGCGCTTCCTATAAGCAGTAACTTTTAGCTTTTCATATGTTAACAGGAGGTACTGAACACCATTTTGCAGAGGAGTTGACTACATTCATTGGCTAATTTTAGTCCTACTACTTGGATTGCCTAAGAAATCAACAAGTTTCATTCACCTACTCATTCTTGGATTATATTCTCTATTAGTGTACTTTTTTCCTAAATTTTACATTCTTGATTTCCAACTGAACATCTAAATAGCATCATATTAGTATTAACTTATTGTGTTAGTGTGCTTTAACTCCTTTCAGGTTGCCAGACCGGATTTCAATGTATGTGGGGTAGAGGGGTGTCTTCCTACACACAAAACACTAAGCAATTCTTGAGCACCAGCAGGGTGTCCAAGAACTCAACTCAATTCTGATGCTATCAGCCATGTGACAGCACCAGATTCCCCAGGTTAAGGGCTCTGCCCTACAAGATGGCCCTCCACCCCTGACACCAGACACCTGTCACAAGCCCCAGGCAGTTACTTGTGTTTCTGACCTACCAGCTTCAGATTGGAGGTTCCCACAACCTCCCCTCAGGTCTGATTAATTTTCTGGAGTTGCTCACAGAACTTAGGAAAACACTCAACGTTTACCAGCTTAATGAAGGATACTGTAAAGGATACAAGTTATAAGCCAGAGGAAGAGATACATAGGTTAAGGTCCCAAACAAAGGAGCTTCTATTCTCACGGAGCATGGGTCCTGGCTCCACGGCACATGGAAGCATTCCCCAAGCTTGGAAGTTCCCTCCAACAGAGAGGCAGGATCCAAGAGATCAGAGAGCTCTTCTCTGGGGTTTTGGGAGGCTTTCACTGCACAGTTATGATTGACTAAATCAATGGCCACTGGCTGATTCAACCTCCAGCCCCTGCCCTTGGGTGGGGTCTAAAACTGTCTCATTAACATGACAAGACACCCATTTCACCTTTAAGACTCTGCAATGTCTTCAGGAATTGTAGATGAAAACCAAATATACCTGGGTCATCTGAATGACCAAATATGAATTTCTTCTGACTCATTATATAACACTTACATTTATAGAAAAGAACAACATGGTATTATTGGTAGTAACTTTATGTATTTGGAATCACTTCTGTCCTATTCAGTGCATTTTATCAAAATCTGTTTAGTAGAAAGTTTATGTTTCACAATATATTTTCTAGGGAGGCATCTTATAATTGGTTGTGAAAAATAACCATCATTATAAAGTTTACATTCTGTACCCTCACTAATAAATATTTTGCTCTTCATGTGAATGTAATAACAATGCAAGTACAAAGACAGTCAAAATAATAGGATGACTTAAATCACATGTGGGTAAAACCAAGGAAACATGGCTGTAATCAGGATTTTTGTTTGTTTTCAATATTATATCT
Organism: Manis javanica; assembly: GCF_040802235.1. Taxonomy (NCBI): domain Eukaryota; kingdom Metazoa; phylum Chordata; class Mammalia; order Pholidota; family Manidae; genus Manis; species Manis javanica. The sequence continues at coordinate 56,635,653 of NC_133163.1, read as the reverse complement.
ATGACCAAGTTTAATCTAATGCTCAGCGATCTGAAGTTTATTCATCCACTTAAAAGAAATTATAAAATGTAATTCAATAAGTGAACTTATACATAGGAAATGAACTGGAAGTGGGAATGGAAATGAAAAAAATATTTTCTATATTCTACAGGAAAATAAAACATTAGTTAAAAGGTGATACAAACTGTAGAATGCTACAACTCTAGAGAATGTCAGATAATTCTTTGACCCCTTCTTTTTACTACTTTCTCCAAGGTACTAGTCTTTCACATCAAATACAGTGCTGTAAAGAAAGGTTAACATCTGCTGCCAATTTTGAATTTTGTAAAAAAATAAGTGTTTTATTCAGATAATTACATGTTAACACAGGGACAGGAAATGAAAGATGTTAAGCCAAATCCATTATTCTTTAAGGGCCCCTAAATATTGCATATAAAAAAACAAACTGAAGACTACATTTATTTTCATACCAATTTCTGTATGAGAGTTCATAACTTTGTCATCTGCTATACTCCCCTTCATTTTCTTTTTTGAAAAACAGCAAAAAAAAAGTCCTATTAAAACACCTACTAAACCACTTCATAGATTTTAACATAAATTAGATTTCAGCTATAGGAGCATTACATAAATTATTTTAAAAAAGAGCATAAACTTATAGTTTATTACAGTTAAACATAATAAATCTGCTCTGTTATACAGGCTTACATGCTGAGCATAGCATTACTATTGTGGGAAAAGCTGACAATATATAGTGTTATTTAAAATGCAGCTTCTTTTCCTGCTGACTAAGTCTTGGGTATATACATTAGTATTCAAAGTGTATTAGATGCTTGAGAGAATAAAATATACAAAGTAGAAATTAATATGTAGAATTGAAAGAAACTTTTCTACCCTACATCTCAGTTTCTTCATCTGTAAATTGTGCAGACTGGACTAGATCATCCCTAAGGACTACTCTGCCTATTAATTATTATGTTTCATTACATGGGAGGGAGGGTGGATGGTATCTTTCAATTTTGTCATACACAAATAGTGGCTTTACTTAAACTAGATGGGTGCTTCCATTATCACTGCAAATTTTCAGTGTAAGAAAAGAAATCTTGCCCTAAGTAGAAATATAGCTTCTTCTTCACTATAAAAAATTACGTAGTAGTTGTTATCCTAAAACACAATCCTTCTCATTGGCGAAGCTTCAAGGGAATATATAAATGTCCCTGTAACTATTGTCAGATGTAGGAATAAGATATTGTGCTCAGATAGCTATGTTTAACTGATAAATTCTACATTTATTTAGTACCTGCTGTGTCCAACCTATATCATTATTTGGGCTGAGTATATATAAAAAAATTAAAAGGGAAAAGAACTAAGACAATATTCTTGTCATCTCTGAATTTAATATCTGATTAATTTAATTAATTCCCTCTGTTGTTCTTCCTATCTATTCTGTAGTGGTTATTTTTCTAAAACATAGGGGAAAAAAAAAACATTATCTTCCTTTTTAAACATCAAGATTTCAAAAGCCAACCTCCTTCATGCAAATTTAAGTTTCTTTCTAATCTGGTCCCTATGCATTCTATCCATAATAATTTCCCATTCTCAATTCAGCCACAGCCTCCTGAGATTAGCTTCTTGCTCTGAAACTCAGCTCAAAAGAATCAACCTACAAGAGAGAGGCCCTAATTTCCCCAGTTGCAAGTAATTGGTCTTTCTTCTTTTCTTCCACAGTATAGTACCTGTTTTTCAAATGATATTCATTTCAATTTTCTTTCCTCATACTGATTTATTTACACATGCACTCCCCAGTCACTAGATATTAAGCACATAAGATCGTTGGCAGTGTCTCCCTGGTTATGTTTATGTGTGTGTGTCTGCTTATCTCTGAAAGCACAGTAGGTGCTCCACAATAGATGTTCAATTGAATGCCTTCATCACCAAAAAAGTTTATTGGGCAAAGTTGAGGGGAAAGGTGAATGAGTGAAGTTAAAGTTTCTGAATGTAAATCACATTTAAAAAGAGCATCTGCTAAATTGTACTTGCCCTCTGAGGCAACTTGCCAATAAATTTGAGAAAAAACGTCACAAGCATGTGTTTTCAGCTGGTAATAAGCACATTCAAAATCTTGATTACCACAAAAACAGTGATTCAGTCTAAATGAAGCAGACACAGCCCCGGTAGCTTGCTTTATTGTAGAACCTATAAAATCCATGAATCTTGAGGATGAGAAAGTAAGGATGTTGTACAACTAAGTTTCCAAAGTTGAAATCCATAAAGCTAATCAGAATGAAATTACAAGACTGTCACAGTCATTCTGCTTATGCTCTTAGTCTGTGTTTTAAGTATTTCTACTTGAACCCAGGGTATAGGGATAGAATGATAGAGAATCCCTTGGGATACTGGTCTGTCTGGTGGGAGAACTGATCCTGGTGTTAGAAAGAACCAAACTTGAAGTAGTTCATCACAATGCTCCAATATTAAGGGAGGCGTAATTTGGATCACAGCATCAGGACTTTAATCAAATATATATCTGGTACAGATTCTTGTGTGAATGCCTGAGATCTTGAGGGAAAGGGGTTATAAGTAATTTTTAAAATCTCTTCTCTCTAAACTCTAAAAATTATCCATGCACACTTGGAGGACTGAGCAACAGAGAAGTGATTAATTAATTACACACAGACCTGCACTCCTGAGAGCACAAATGATCAAGGCATTAGCAAGGGACTTCCTGGCACAGCAGGTAGCAGGACAATGTTGACCCACCGGACAACTTTATTCCTTGGCTCCTTGGTCAGGAAATGGTAAAACAGCAGCTTTACTCAGAGAGATTTCAGACATAGGGAAGGATTTAATTCTTAGAATGGATGCAGATCTTTTGCGTAGGTGAGGGTAAATGTCAGGGAAGAAAAAAGCTGCTGACTCTAAACCAACTCCCAAAAGGGTTATTCAAGAGTGATATTAACATTTCAATATCCCATATATACTAGAATTCAATAAAAGGCTAAAGATGTAAGACTGCAGAATTTAACTTGAACACATGCACTTCCCTTTTTAAACAATGAAATATTTCAGATTTACAAAAATTATATAGAATGAATACATTTATATAAAAAATTCATAACAACTCAAGTGCCACAAACAGCCAAGGACTGAATACACTATCCACAAATTAAAGTCGAGGGCTCAGAGCCAAGGACACTGGCAGTACCAATACCTTCAATCATCCTGAAACTCATTTTAAGCCTACATTTTCATTTTTGTTACTTTTCTCAAGACTCCCAGCCAAAATATTTTCATTTGGGCTTTAGACTTATCCTCCCAAAGGTAAGCATCCTAAACATGAAGGTACGGTCTGCTGTGGCTTATTTCACAGCACAGAGGAAAAGAATATATTCATCTGTACATAGCTTATTTCCTTTAGGAAAACACGGAGGCAGGGTAAGGTAACATTGCATAATAAAAATTTGGCTGGCTTGTGTCCTGGGCTCCTAGGAATCTCTAAATCCTTAGAATTTCATCCAGAGCATCTCTGTTATTAATGGTGGGCCCCTCATACTTCACATGAGTTTATGCTAAGGAAGTGGTTCATGTTGGGCACCTGACAGCTTCAGCAAGAAGCTGGCCTGGCCGTGCCAGAAAAACCATCTGATTAGATGGTTAGGCCTTGAGGTGATATGAACTGGCCCTCCAGAGATAGGAGAGGGGTCCCTTTCAACCAAGTGGTTATTGATTCAATTAATCATGCCCACAAGACTAAAACCTTCATCTGTACATCTGAACGTCAGAGAACTTCCCTGTTTCCTAATCATAAATAGATGTGCTGGGAGGGTGATGTGTATTGAGGACATAAACACTTCACATTTGGAATCTTCCAAGACTTTGATCTATGTGTCTTTTGATTTGAGTGGTCTTGATACGTATAGGGGCAACTGGGATAGAATTTTATAGTAGGTGATAGAAATTTGGTTCAACTCCAAATATCATGTGGAAATGCAGGAATTTGTAGTGAAAGAATAAGTTAGGTGTCAGTGGATGGAAAATTACTAAGAGGAAACATAAGGGATAAGGTAGATTTTGGCTAAATCAACCTAATGGGATTCTTGCTGAAGACAATCCATCATGAACAGACATCATGTGGAAGATGAGAGAGGATAAGCAGTCTGATCAGATATCAAGAGTGATGAGATATTGAGTGTGGATATTCTGGTTAAACTGACTGAGCAGTGTTCTTGCTAAATCTAGATTTTATATGGCAATGCACAGATGAGACTAGGAGAAGGTTCAGAAACCTGACTAAAGTTTTGTCAAATGAAGAATCTTTGTCAGTAGACAGCCTCCAAATTGTCAGCAATGATCCCTGCCATCTGGTTTCAACATGATTGTGAAGTGCCTTTCCACATGCATGATTGCTCTGTGTGCAGTCATCTTATTACACTACATCTTACTGCAGTATTTTTAAAAGAAATGATGCAGATTATGATTTTTATTTTCATCTTAAGATGAAAAAATTGAGATGCCAATCAAGTTGCTTGTTAGCCAGCATTAATAACCATTATAATAAAGTAGTATAATATGTTCAAATCAATCTCCAAACTAAAACTCTTTAATTATTAATATTTATACTTAATCCAGCCCTTTTTTCAATGTTTGGTTTGCTATTATCAAGAGAATATTTAAAAAACAAGAAAATTTTCTTGCTTTACTTGCTCAACATTTATTCTTATATCTCTTATATAATATAGAGTCACTTGTTTGATTTGGGTTTCCACAAAGTGAGGGGTATATATTTAATATACCTGGTCATGCTTCAAGAAGACCTATATTCAGATATTTTTAATGTAAATGTTATTACATGATAACAGCACTTTAAACCACACTAATCAGTTTATGCTTTTCTATTTTGAGGCATCATATTTCACCACATAAATAATATCTCTGAGATTCATATGTTTTAAAAACAATTGAATGAGGTACCAAAATATACATATATATATTTATCTGAAAGTTAATAACATGATCCCCTTACTGTACAATGTTCCCTTTTAGGTGAATGACTTCTCAAAATGTATGGTGCAAACAATTGATATTTCTTTAGTTACTAGTGAATAAGATATTTTCCAACTGTGTAATAGGCAAATCTATTAATGAATACTTCCACGGGAGCACTCATTAATAGATTTGCCTATTACATATATATATATTACTATATATATATATATATATATATATATATATATATAGTGATACAGATTAAAGAGGGATAATTTGCAAAGAGTCTTAGTATGTAATTGGAGTAGACACAATTATGAAAAATTTGTAAATCATTCTATAAATCACCAAAACATTCACTGTAGACTGGGTGATGTGATGTGGAATTCAAAGACATATCAGAAATTGGTAGTATCTGTAAGACTTTCTAGTCCCATAGCATATAAGACAGTTAAAAAAAAGGACACATTATTTTAACTCTGTCCTCACTTTTAATAAAGCAGTGGTAGAATTGACAATAATATTTTAAATATCATTATTATAAAACCCAGGTTGAAAGAACTCTGATTGTGAGACACCTGACAAAATAGGAGAGAAAAGATGACAAAATATGACAGAATCATTATGGAAAAAAGAGCAACTGATTTAGATAATTAAAATGAAAAGGTAGATGTACTTCTGCTTTAGGAGATAAGAGTTCAAGTACTTTCCCTATTCCTTCTGTGAAGTACAACTGAAAACTATAGATATTACATATAAAACAAACAAAAAAGACTCTGAAGAATGAATAGAAGAAAGCAAACCAGCTAGGTTACTTTAGGACACATGTACTGACCTAGTGTGAAGTTACTTGGGTTTCTTTCTGCCTCTTATATCCCATGCTGGGCGTTGAAGAGGCTGTAGGCAAAAGAACTCCAACAAAAGCTTATTTTCTCTAGTCAAATTAGCGAGAAAGTTTCCTAGCATGATAAAAAAATAAAAACTAAAATCAACTTTAAACAATAACTGTTCTACTCCAGCCAAACATCATATACACACACACACACACATACACACAAAGAAATATAACCATCAATCCCTATCCATGTAAGTAAAGTCTGTGTAAGGAACTTAGACTTCCACTGCAGTGAGACTATTACAAGGTACTTCAACACATGATATCAAAAAAGACCAAGCAGGGAGCTAGGACTCTCACCTCCATGGATGTGGAATCACCCTCTGTGCCCTGGTTTCAGGAGATACCACTGGGGTATCATGGTCTTCCATCCCACTTGCCATACAGGGTATCCCTCCCTTTCTCTGGTGGAGTGATATGAGAGGAAGCCTAGAGGGGAGTCATGATTTTCACCATACCCTGGAAATAATGAGGCTATTCCCACCAGTATTAGAGGAAACCACTTGAGGAGTCAGACTCCCCATTCCCACCCAGCAGTAATGAGGAGTCCCCCACCACTTGTTAGTGGAGGCCCATGGGAAATCTGAAGTTCTGCATCCACCAGGCAGTAAGGAGGTTGTGCTCCACCCCTTGTCAGTATCAAAACCCAGCCAAATCAGTATCAACACCCAGCTAAAACAGAAGGTTTAAGTAATATCCAGAGTCTCAAAACATAACACCAAAAATTTCTATGTTTCAATTAAAAAAAATCACTCCTCATGCCAAGAACCAGAAATATCTCAAAATGGTGTGAAAAAAAGACAACAAATAATGCCAACACTGAAATTACAGACATATTAGAATTATCTGACAAAGTTTTTCAAACAGCCATGATAAAAATTCTTCTATGAACTATTTTGAACATGCTTGGAAAAATCAAAGTACTCAAAGCTTTAGCAAATAATTATGAAGTTTAAGCAAAAAAAAAAGAAGACATGAAGACTCAATAGAAATTTTAAAACTGAAAAATACAATAACCAAATGAAAAGCTCAGTCGTTGGGCTCCACAGCAAAATGGAGAAGACAGAAGAAAAAAAGAAAATCAGTGAACTGGGATCAAAACAAATTACCTAATATGAACTAAGGAGAGAAAATAGACTGAAAAAAAAAATCAAGAGAGTCTCAGGGACCTGTGGGGCTATCTAAAAAAATCTAACATTTGTGTCAGAATCCTGGGAAAAAAAAGAGATTAAGAGGGCAAGTCTGAAAAAGTACTTTAATAACACTGAAAACTTCCTCAAAATGACAAGAGACATAAATCTACAGATTTGAAAAGCTGGAAAAATTCTAAACAGGATACATTTAAAAAAATCCACTCCAGGACATATCTTAGTCAAACATCTGAATAGACAAAGAAAAAAAAATTTGCAGTAGCAAGAGAGAAATGAAACATTACCTGTACAGGAAAAGCAATTTAATGATAGATTTCTCATCAGAAACTGTAGAGGCCAAAAAGTAGTATCACAGTACTTTTCAAATATTGAAAGAAAAAGCTTTCAAGCCAGAATCCTCTATCCAGTGGAATATCTTTCAGGAATGGAAAGGAAATGAAGATACATATATAAGTATATACAATGTAATACTTGGACCAACTACTAAAAAAGCTATTCAAAAGGATACACTAAAAAACACTAGAAATAAATTGAAATGGAATTCTTGAGAATATTAGTTCAAGTAACTTATCAGAAAACAAGATCAAGTAAGTGGATAGTCCAAAGAGCAGGCAGAAAAAGCAAAACCAAAAAGAAAAATAGCAGAATTAAGCCCTAAGATATTAATAGTTGTATTAATACAGTTTAGTAAAAACCAATTAAAATACAGATATTACAGAGTAGATTTAAAAATATAATCTAAGTATATGTTGTCTATAGAAAAATTACTTCAAATATATTGATTTAGGCAGCCTGAAAATTGAAGGAAATAAAGATATATCATGAAAATGTTAAAGAAAAAAAGTGGATAACAATATAAATTTTAAAAATAGGAAGGGAAAGATGAATTACTAATATAAGAAATGAAAGAGTGGGTATCACACTACAGGCCCTATGGACATTAAAAGAACAATAAAGGAACACTATAAACTAATCTATGCCCACAGGTTTGATAACCTAGAAATTGTCTACCAATCCTTTGAAAGACAAAATTTGCCTAAACTCACATGAGAGGAAATAGACAGTATAAACAGTCCTAAATGTCTATTAAAGTAATTAATAACCTTCCAAAACACAAAGCACCATGCCCAGATGGGTTCACTGGTGAATCTAGCAAAATCTGAAGGAAGAAATTGTACCAATTTTCTACAATCTCTTTTAGAAGACAAGTTAGGGGGGACACTTCCTAACCTATTATACAACCCAGGCAATATCCTAATACCAAGCCAGGTAAAGACATTACAAGAAAAGAAAATTACAGACCAATGTCTTTCATGACACAGATGCACAATTCAATTTATCAGAATTAGGATTAAACATTTTTGTTATAACAATAAATGCAAATTGCTTAAATCTCCATTATATAGTGTTGGTTATGTAACCGGTATAGAAGTAGTGATTTGATTCATGTTACTTCTATTCCTCAATATACCCCCTAATTTTCATGTTAGCATATTTTAAATAACTTTTTATGTGAGTTTCTTTTACACTCACAACAATGTCCCATGGTCACCCCAATGCTTAGATTTGAACTTTAACTGTTATATTTGTACCATATGCTTCTCTTAATTTCACATCCCATCTCTCTCCTCAACTATATGTGATCAGGCCACCTGGTTATTTGGACACTTGTCCAAATCCTTCACATTTTCTATTTAGGGAATATTGAATTCATTTAAATGCTTGACAGCTCAGTCTGGATTATAATGGAAGACATGTAAGCTTGGGTAGCATGAAATGCCACTTTCCATTCAGAAGTATTGTTGATGTGCACAGAAAAAAGTAAAATATCAATGTTTTTCTATATGATAAGTTGCTTAAATTTCTGATGGATTTCTAAACCTTGGTTTTATATCTTCCTAAGCTTTGTCTGCAACAGCTGTCATTAAATTCACAAAGAGATAATTCATGTAATTATACCTGCAATTAATATTTGGAGCAATTATGTTCCAAACAGTTTAAGACTACGGTCACAAAATAGTAAACCAGAAAAATGCTTCTGCCTTCATGGAGCTTCCCACCTAATGAGATACATAAGTATTAATCAAGTAAGTAGATGCTTACTGGGATTTAGTTAGTATGGGCTAAATGGCAGAATTTCCAGAATCTCCTGCCTAGCCTAAGTCCATTCACTTTTCAATGGGTGTTTACCACTGCAGAGTCTCACAGTTGATCTGGGCAAGGGGTGGAAAGAAAACAGCCATTCTCTCCTCCCTACCCCCCATTCCTGGTACCTAATTGGTTTGGTGCTATTCAGTCACCACCACGGACCCACCCCTGGAGTTCCTCCCAGAAGGGGTAGACAAGAGAGGAGAGCATGAGACAGTCAGAGCCAGGCCTGACTAGCAATTCTGAGCAAGCTGTGAGCAATAAAAATGTTTTCTCCCAACCTGCCCTTCCCCTTGCCTTACTTCAGTTTCATCAGATTCACAGGAGAATTTGTCCTGGAAGGGGAACCCCTTACTCCTGGAGCTACAGGTAGTAATAAGTGATAGGAAGAAGAATCAAGGCATGTTTGGGAAGAGTATGGATGGTTGTGGGGGATCATTTTAGGTGGACTTTGAGGAAGTGATATTTGAGTAGAGAACTGAATATTGTGAAAAAGCAAGTCATATGAAGACTGGAGGAAAGAATTAAGAGGGAGAAGAGTATATATAAGGAGAAAGGGAGAGGAAGATAGAGAATAAAAAAAGATAAAATTAAGTACAGCATAATATTTTTATAAACTTTAAAAACAAGAATGCACTGATATATAAAAATTGAAAAACTGCATGATATTATCAAAATGAAAATCAGGATCTTAGATTATAACTGTGGTGGAAAGGAAGAAATTAGATCTAGAAAAAAATATGGTATACTTCAATATTAACTGCAACAGTGGGTTCTTGGGTACATATTAATTCATTCTCTGTATGTCTTTTTTTTGCATATTTGATAAAACGTTCCAAATATTCTTGACTGTGAATATGCTTAATTGTTTAAGAAGAGCCAGAAGGCCAGTGTAAATAAAGGTGGCTTGAGCAAGTTCACAAGTAGTCAAAGGTGAGGCAGAGTAAATCAACAGAAAACAAGGCAATGCTTGATCCATCCAGCTGAAGAGTCTGGCTGTTACTCTATTTGGAATGAGAAGAAATTGGTTTTAAACTGAGAGACATGATCTAAATTATGTTTTTGCAACACTGAAGAAATTGAGGAAAACAGTACAAATAGTCTACTCAGGTGGGTGTGAGTTCATGAACTGTTTTTTACTGCTCTTGAATAAGCACAGGAATGTAGACTAAACATTTTGGAAACTTGTACAACACTGTGAAATAGTGGCAAGAAAGATAGAATTGTGAGATTTTTCTAAACTAATTCAATTTCATTGCTATTTTTCAAAAGTGACAATGTGTGATAAACTGTAAACAAACAAAGCTGAACTTTCACAACAAACCACTTGAGAAGCACTACTTCAGAGTATGTGTGGAAGCAGAGAAATCAGTTTTATTGCAATTAGCCCAAGAATTTGTAAATATATTTTGAAAATTCAGCTAACAGGACTTACCAAAGAATTAGTCAGGTGGTTTAAGGAATGAAATTTTGTATAGAATTTATATATTTACAATAATTCTGTATTAACTGTGTTGAATAGGTTTAAGTTTCTCCTACTTAGACAGAAAAAGTTGTGACTAATACAAGTTCCTATTTTATGTATATTAATATGGAAACTTAGAGTGGATGAGTCACTTCTCAGGATAACCCAAATAGCATATAGTACTGCTATGATTTAGACCCAAGTCTATTTTAAAGAACACCCAGACACTTTCTGCTATAATTTTCTTCACCACTTTTTTAGGAAAATCTTAAGATAATATCAGAAAATGATGTGCTTTTCCCTTTAGATCTATTATGTTGAATGATATATATCTCTTAACAATGAATTTTCCAGAAAAAAAAACACTAAAGAATACATAATTTCACTATTTAGTAAATTTTTTGTTGCTATGCATTAGATTGGCCTGTAGTTTTGTTTTGTTTTTTCCCAGCAATCTTTATTAGCCTTAAGTATTTAAACCATACTGCTTCATAAAAGAGCTTTGAAGCTATCATTTTCTGTTTCTGGAGTAATTTAAATTGATTGGAAATATCTGACATTTGAAATTTCAGTAGAATTTTCCTGATAAATTACCTTGACCTGATAGGGTTTTGTTTTTCTTTTTTGTTTTGAAAGTAGTTCTTTGATATCCTTTTAATTTCTTCTTTGAGAATGAGTTTGTTTGAATGGCCCATCTGGACTAAAAACACTCATGTAGACTGACTACTGAGTCACAAATTTAAGCATAATCATGTAAGGGGAATCAATACTTTACAAAAGCCGAAGCATTCCCAGTTAATGAAAATCATTAATTAGAAAAAGTAATGTTAAATAAAATGCTAATCATAACTTCAACAAAACTATAAGGTACTAACAACTAATAATATGTGAAATTGCAAAACACTACTAAGAGTATACAATTAAATAAGTAGTGAATCATATGTTGTCAATATTATTTTCATTTAAATTTCTCCCAAATTAATCTATATCTTAATTCTTGAAGGACTGTCCATAAATCTAAACAAATTTATTATAATCTTAGATCCAAAATGATTAGAAACATTTTTAAAAATAACCAAAAATAAGTTTAGAAATTTACCTCAATGATATAAGCATACTATAAAATTTACATTAGACATCAGTGAGAAAATAATAAACTATCCAATCAATAAAATCAAGAAATTTGCCCTGACAGAAAAATTTTGAATCCTCACAATATATTTCTTCGCAAATAATTTCCAAATGATTTAAAGGTTACCTGTGGAAAAACAAATAACACCTTTAAAACAACTTAAAGAAATATAGAAAATATATTTGTGTGTTTTTAGTGAAGAGGAACTTTTTGTACAAGAGTCAGAATATCATAAATAATAAAGAAAATATTGATAGATTAAAATATGTGAACATTAAACCTAATAAAACTTTACCCTGAGGACAAGGGAAGGTATTTGCAACACATATGACAATAATTAACATGCAAATATATAAAATGTTTCTACAAATCAAAAAGAAAGAAGACAAATAATGGGAAAAGGAAGAATTTAGGCAGTCTACAGAAGCAAAATATTGAATATCTAATAAGCATACAAATATTAATTACTAATTAAATACATGCAGTTGAAAATAAACATGAGATACAATTTATACCTATTAAGTATGCAAAATGAAAAAAACGAATTGATAATGCCAAATTTTAGTGAGGACGTTAAGTACAAACTCTCATATTAATGTTAGAATTTTAAGTTGCATGTCTCTTTGGAAAGGTATTTGACAATATTTAGTAAAGTTAAAATGTTCATATCTCTTATACGATTCAGCATTTCAACATTTGAATGTTTATTCAAGGAAAGTGAGATCTGTAACAGAAATAATACACACCGATGTTTATTGTTTATAATAAATAAAAATGGGGAAAAAACAAATTTCCATCAACAGTTTATGGGCATGTTATTTAGCCTATACATATGAATATCTGGAGATCATAAACATAATCTTGAGTGAAAAATAAGAGAAAGCATTTCCTCATACTTTCAAAGAACATACAAAGCAATATAATGTTACATAGCAAATAATTATTAAGTTTCAGTATAAAAATCTGTAATGGAAGGATACATATTAAATATATAGTTGGTTATCTCTATGGAGAGAAAAGGGGTGCAAAGAATTGGAGAGGGGAAATATGTATTTTATTTTCAATATACTATTTGTTGTGTGTATAAAATATGGAATAATGCATTTTAATATGTTAAAATTCAGAGTGGTGAGATCCAGAACCTTTAAAATTATAGGAAATAAAGAGTATGTGGCATTGGATGTTGGTCAAAGGGCACAAAGTTGCTGTTACACAGGATGAACAAGTCTAGGGACCTAATGCAGAGCATAATAACTGTAGTTAATGCTGAATTACATACCGGAAAAATAGAATAAAATTATTTACATAAACATACACACACACACACACACACACACACACACACACACACACACATACACACATGAAAAAAACACAAAAATAGTAGACAAGTGTTTATTGAAAGGCCCAAAAAAGAAAATGGACATAAATTTATAAATTATAGCCTGAAAATAATTGAACACTAGGACAAAAATCTTTCCCCACTTGTTTTGTGTTGCCTGTTTATTTTTACGATGGAAGCATTAATATAAAAGTGGAAAATAATACCCCATTCAGTGGAAAGGAATTTGTTTAGATTTATCACTTGAAACCATCTCATCCAGACCAGGTGCAACTCATCAGTCTCAGTTACCATTCAACACAGGAAATGGCAGAGTGCAATACGTGCAGACATAAAATCCATATTTTGCTCCTCCCACCACCTTCCTCTGGGTCTTAATTCATTCCTGAAACTGGATTGGAAGCTGTGGATAGGAGCCCTCAGATCAGCTATATTGCTCATGCTGTCTGTACATCTTGGAAGTTGAATTTCATTCAATACCAGCCTAAACCATTATCCTGGTCTTCCTAAAATAGCTGAATCCATCAATGCCCAAACCTCATTTATAAGAGGGTATAAAATGTGTTTTTGTAGTGAATTACTGATATTAATTGAATAAATATAAATACACATGCACATACTTCATGGTAGAAGACTTTCACATTAGTCTGCACAGAAAAAAATCATTTTTTAAATACAGTTTAATATCTTAGGTGGATAAATATTTTTAAAAGCTTAAGATAGGGTTTTGTAATTATGCATAGCCACCTGCTCTGAGTCATATATTTAGTTTAGCATGCTAAGCCTACAGATCTACAGTTTTTCCATTTGGACTTTGAATTCTGGCCTGAATCTGTCACATAATTTCTAAGCAGTTTTATATACAGAACAGCCTGAACCAGAGTCCAAATCACTGAGAGCAAATCACCAGTTGTAATGGAGGCTAATGTTTCCAAGTCAAAATGGCTGCTATCTACTATTTATATCATAGCATTTCCAGTAGCTGAGTCAATATAATATTTCACTGAAAGTGAAGTGGATATATTCTATTTGTGAGTTAATGGCCTTCATATATATAACTTTATTTTCAATAATTTACTGAGGTGTAGGTATTCTATTTCCCTTGCAAAATACAGAAATGAAGCTTGAGACAAATATGAACAGAGAAATAAATCACAGTTCTACTGCTCTGTGTTATTAACAAAGCCTAAAATTTATTTATCGAAATATGTTATTAACTAGAAAATCCAATTGAAACATAACATATATAGAAAATATGAGTGCAGAAATGTGGACAATATACATGTGAGCACTTTTAGTTTTATAATTCTCTGTCATTACATGGAAATATGTTACCTCGTTATGAAGATGAATAAATCCTCAAATTGCTTTAATTGAAAAAGTGTCCTCCTTTCTTTTCACGATTTTACCCAAATCATTGGAGCTAAATATAAGTAAAAAATACAGCACTAGCTTCAACCTGCTGAAGTTGGTGCTAGTATTTCAATGTTATCTTAAAAGCTATTTCAAAGATAAGGTATTTTTAACAGAGCATACAGGGAAGGTGAAGTGAGATGATTACTTTTAGTAATATGACTTAAAAATAATAAAAATACCTATGATTCCCAATTCTTATGTAAGCTGAGCTTCCCTCTTTTGGTCAAATATACTCAATCTGATCTCAAAATGCAGCATAAACAAGCACGTTTCTAATTTAATACCACAAAGAGAACTATAATCTTTCATTTTAATGCACTCCACGTTAAATCTTACTGCCATATGTAAGTTTTTCCAAGTAGAAATGTCATTATTTTATGTTCTCATTCAACTCCCACCCACAATGCAGCATTATCTGTGAGTGATGTTCACTTGCGTTGTCCAAGATACTGTAGTTAGATGTAGCCCTGTGGCAAAGAGGTAATCATATTGATTTTTCACTACTGCAGCAAATGCTCTTGTGTCCAACTGCTAAGCTTTGGCAAAAAATAAATAAAACCACAACTATAGGATCTGCTGTTGAAGCAAGATTTCAAGTGGTTCCCAATCATCTGCCGCAAGGTCATTTCAGCCGTCATTGCCCTCCTAAGTGGGGTGCACTGGATAACATTTACAGCTCTCCAGGCTTTTCACTGACTGGTTATTTTGAGCTATTTTCTTCTTATTTTTATAGGTGTCAACACAAAATGTTAAGGAGCAGCTTGTTTTATCAATCAAGTATAAGCAATATGTTTGCTATTCTGAGTACTAGGAATATAATTAGAGGTAACAAGGAAGTGGATGAGTTTGTTTTCTTAAAATTTCAAAAGTATTAATAAAATATCACTTTAAAAAGGGAATTATTAAAAAATGTATCAAAAAAGGCTGAAGGAGTAATGTGAAGAAGTTTATTTGTTGATTATGTTTATTTTGTTTTCTGTTACATTACTGATACTTTCGTTCAGAAATAAAGCAGATAAATTACCTGATTTCATTCTGTCCAGAAACTATAGATCGTTTTAGCAGTCATTTCACTTTTTGAATTGAATATATCTTTAATTGAAATAAAATAGTTTTTTTATAAATAATTTGGTCTTTGTTCAGTCCATACGTAGCAATATAAAGTTATCTGAACTCTCTTTTAAAGGCCAGAAGCAACTTATACACACCTATTCATTCATTCATACACAGCTTAAACTGTACCTATTGAGTGCATATAATTCTCTGTGCACTCAGGGAGCATCATGTGGACTTATAGAAAAGTCGATGCAATATCAAGTCAAACTGAAAAAGAAATACTTCATGTTAATGAAAGATCATCACCTTCTAGTGGTATTCTGTGACATTTTAAGTCCATTTTCCATTTTAGATTCTACCTAGGTCTCTGTGATCTAAGCCCTGTCTACCTCTTTTGCTGCTGCTGTCACTAGAGTCCAGCCACACTGACATTCCTTCTGTTTCCTCCTCATTCTCATCGTAGTCCTCTTCCTCTTTCTCCCCTGCCTTCTCCTCTTCTTTTTTCTCTTTATCCTCCTCTTCTAATCAAGCATAATTCTTTCATTTCTCAGTGATGCAAACTAAATGCACTATTAGTAATCAACACAAATTAATCTTCCAATGTGCTTCTCTTGAACACAGCCTTCTACTCGCCATTCATTATTGTATTACCACTTTTAATTTCTGCTACAGCAGTTAAAATCCTATGAGAATATTCTTTCTCTCTACCAAGATATCAAATATTATCTATCCTTCCACTGAAATACTAACTTCATAGTATCAGTACCTTATTTAGAATGTCCACAATCATATCACTAATGCTGAGAACAGTTCTTGGCTCTGAGAGTATAATCAATAAGTGAATCAACATGTAACATTTATAACAATACTTTGTATCACTAGTGTCAATTATATCACTTTTGAATTAAAGGTACTCTATATTTAATAAATTATTGAACTCTACTTTCATTGAACTCTACTTGAAAGATAAGCCATTTCAGATTTGACAGGAATGTGACAGATTAAAGGTAAACAGATATGACAGGAAAATGAAATAACCTATGCAGAAATACAGAGCCATGAGAGATTTAAATAACTTGAAGCTGTATATTAACTTGGGATAGCAGTGACATACAGTCAACTTTCAAGGTAAAAGAATGCTGGGTAATGACACATGGTATTAGAGAATTAGGGAACATGAATGTAGGTGTTCTAATATGCAATGAAAGTAAGTTTGGATTTTGTCTATTAGATGACAAGGATCCATAAAACTGTAAGAGCAGAGGAAAGTGATCAGAGTATAGCTGTTTTTCTTCCTGTGGGAGGATCCTACTGGCAGTGTAGAGGGAAATGAGACTGGAGGAAGAAAGGACAATTAGGACTCTATCTAATATCAAAGTCTAAACTAAAGTAAGACTCAGTTAAGAAGACTTGGATTTGAGAAATACTTCTGAGGTAATATTGAAAGAACATATAGAACCTGTTCTAAAATAACAGAGGGAGAAAAGAGTCAAAGATGAAGCCCATGAATTTGGTTAAGTTACTGGGTAAATAGGGTAGCAATGAAAGAGAAAATATTTAATGGATAAAGGATAAGGAGATTGATCTTGACAATTTTTTTGAAGAATTGCTGTCATCTCAAAATGAGGATGCCCAGATAACCAGTAGTTACTGGACACATTAGGAAATATGTTCCATAGGTATAGGAACAGTGTCTACTTTGAATCTGTTACTGTCCCAGTCATGCATAGCTTCTGGAATATATGGGTTCACTAAGTATTTGTTGAGTGTAGTTAATTAACAGACTTTGCTTGGGGGTAAAAGATCACCTTGGCAAATCATGCAGAGTGAAAAATAAGAGAGCCATGAAAACTTTGAAAATGTCTGCATCTGTATTTTCTTCACCATTGTCTCCTACCAATGGGAATTATTGATCAAATATTCAGTGAAAGTAAATTGAGGAAAGAATAATTTTATGAAGTTATTGTATTAACTTACTTTTCAAGTAAAACATTTAGAAAAGGTTTACTGACTAAATCAAATTGTAAAATTAAACAATTGTGAATTTTTAGTCTATTGCCACTATACAATGTAATTTATCATTCAGTTTTACATAGAAACTGAAGAACACTGTTAATCACATGTCCCTTAATGCTTAACATTTCTGGATTTGGTATGGATAAAAATTACATTTTAATGAGATGGAAAAATTACATCGATGTGTAACCAAAACAACAGTTAACAAAGAGGTTATGTTTTAAATTGTTTATCTGTATTTTAGAAGGGGCTCATTGCCTTAGTGATGAGTGTGTCTCTGTGTGGGATCTTTCCCTTTTCACCCAGACATTTGCAACTGGCTAAAAACATGAGAACAATGAACCACCACATAGGTCTCTGAAAGAACAAAAAATAAAAATATATGGGAATAATACAAATATGATATCAAAGTCAATGTTGTGAAAAAGGAAATATTATCCTAAGAAACTTTTGGGAAACTTCTATGCCCTATATCTACAAATCTACTAAGGAAAGTCACTTTTATTCATGCAGTTCTAAAGAAATGTCAATGAGAAAAATAATAGCTTTGTAATCCTCAGTCAGAAAAATACTTCGTAAACAGAAAGCTATAAAGCAAATTTCAACTGATGACCCTGGGTTATGTTTGTCCCTGTCACACAAACTCAATAAATGTGTTGCAAAAAACAGAATTTGGGGAAAGAAAACTAAAAAAAAAAAAGAGTGCCAGACTTCTTGCCTGCTTCAAAATCTAATTCCTAATACCAGTTTGTACAATGAACAGTTTTTGAAAACTCATAATTTATTGATTCGATCATTATTAACTCAGAAGCAGCCATACAGTGACAATTTGATTGAGTTGAGGTAAAGTCCATATTACAATGTCTTATTTATTTCATACTTGCTAAGCTTCAAATTTGCTTTGGAGTCTATACATATATAATGAAAGAGTACAATTATAGGACATGCTTTAACATAAAAGAGAAGTATACCAACCAATTAAAAAGCATCACGTTATAGCTTCACTTAATCACGAGTTTCATAACCAAATTTCAAAGTGTTAAAGCACTCAATCTATTCTGTTCTAGAGCTTTGATGTATTCCAGCAGGATGGAGAACAGCTTGGACAATTTGTGCATGTGGAAAGAGACCTCAAAACTAATAATTTTTGGGAAAAGGTGTGAAAGGGGTCACTGCTGATTAAAATTATACCATTATCAAATACAGGAATAGATTGATGAATATATCTATTTTTGTAATGAACAGAAGAAGAGTGAACATACCCTGTTGTTAATAATTACTGCTCCTGGATATACTTTATAGAACTAAGAGCTCATGTGCAAGCAAGATCGTAGGGAAAATTGTTCACTGGAAGTAGATTGATTGGATGTGTACTGTGATCACCAATAGAATATTATGCAGCAACAAACATCAGTGACTGAACAGTTATATATAACGATACTGATGATCCTCATGGAATAAAGCTTAAAACAATATGGCAGAGACACAAAATAACATATACTGTATCATTTCCTGTATATGAAATTTAAAATCTGAATAAACTTAGGAAAATTTAGGAATATATAATTCTTGCTATGGACTGAATGTTTGTGTTTATCCAAAATTAATATGTGGAAACCTTAATGCCCAACGTGATGGTATAGGAGGTAGGTTCTTAGGGAGGCAATTGAGTCACATGAGTGGAGTTCTCATGATGGGATTGTAAGTGTCCTTATAAGGAAAGATAGGAGTGTGCTTGTGTGTTTCCCATGTTCTCTGGCATAAGAGGATACAGTGAGAAAGTAGCTGTTTGTAAACCAGGAAATGGGTCCTGACAAGGAACTGAATCTGTCACCACCTTGATCTGGAATTCCCAGCCTCCATACCTATGAGAAATAAATGTTTGCTGTAGTCATCCAAACTTTGGTAATTTGTTATGGCAGCCTGAGCAGACTAAAAAAAATACCCTGAAATGAAAAGCAAGAGGGAATGCAGTAAAATTCAGTTAGGGGAGTTAATTTTAGAGGAGGGGCTACTTATTATGAAGAGGTACTTGGGAGACAGGTTTTGGGGTGCTGGCAATATTCTATTTCTTGGTTAGTGTGGTAGTTATATAATTTAACATTTTATGATAATTTATTAGCAATACATTTGTGGTTTAGTGTTCATCATGTGTATTATATTTTTTATAATAAATTTAGTTAAAAATAAAAAAAGACTAAATAGGGAAAGTAACTATTTAAAAAAGACTAACAAGAAAGTAAGTCATATTTTAAAGTAATATTTAAGGTGGGGAGTAGGTTCAAAGAAGGTTAGGCCCTAATATGATAAAATAGAAATGAAAATGATATGGGTGTGTTTTCCATCGGCGGACAGTTTTGTCTTGCCACGTTGTCTCAGTTTATTGTTTTGCACATAAGCTAGTTAGCTAAAATACAACGTGTTCTACAATTTCCAGGATGCTAAATATAGAACTCTTATAAGACACATGGCTGGCAGATGTAAAACAAATTAGTTACTTGCATAAAATTAATGGGATTAAAAAAGGAACTATAATAGGAAGGTCAAGGAAGTTAATCAGAAGAGAAATGCCCGTTTAAAAAAAAATTAACAACAAAGCTGTCACAACTAATAAATATAGTTTACTTTTAAAATTAAGAGAATAATTATGATGCTCTTTATTTACAATGTTTAAATATTTGAGACATTTCCAAGAATGTAATTATGTTCAAGTACCACCATACATGTTTTTGCAAATGTAGACTATTAATATTATAGATATCACATGACCAGCACTTATTACATATCAGAATAGAGAGGGAAAAAATGTTGCATTTGTTTTCTTAGTATGTGTTTTGTTCCTTTTTTATGAGAAAACAGCTTCTGGATTTCTTAGAGTTTGGATTCATTTTCTACTGTATGAGATGTTTTACCAAAATAATTTCTAGAATGACCCTGAATAATGTGGCCATGTAAACAATTTGCCTCCTTCTTTATTACTTGTGTGTTATTAAACTTACCAGTTAAGTAATTAAATAGTACATATACATGAATCTGCTTAGTGACTTAGAAAAGAAAATATGTGATTAGGGAGAAAGCCAGTGAGGTGTTTTTCTCCATAGCTAAAGTGAAGTGAAGAGTTGAGGCAATCACTTGCTTAATTTAAGTAAGCTTTATAACTGTTTTTGCTTCAATTGCCTGATAATCAAAATCAAGCTACTGGGAATTTTGCCTAAATTTTCTAAGCAGTTTGTTTCATTTTTAAGTGGATTTGGCCATAGAAATGTAACTACTGAATTTTGTGGTGTTATTATTTATAGGGAAAGCAGTGGAACTCACTATTCTCTCCACTTAAATATTGAGGTAACTGAATATTGAGGTAAATGAAAAGATGACTTTTCAAACTTTGTTTTGAATTATTCAAGTTATCTTTTATTCTTTGTCTCTACCCCTTGTTCCTACTTTGTTATTCTCTTTGTCTCTTATTTCTTTTATTTCTAATGCATGCATACAAATGCATACACACAGACACATGTTCCTGTACTACCCAATTTTTCAATAAAGTTAGGTCGTTAATATATGTGTTATCTCATATTTGGAGGTATGTATAGCCTGGCAAAGAGTCCAAGTTTAGTGGTAAATTACTGGGACAATCAAGAAATATTGTAGGCCAGAACTCACTGGAGTCACTCAGTAGGATGAGGACAAGCAATTTTGAGACAATAGCTTTCATTGATATGTTCAAGCCAGCGGGACATTCATTGTAGACAGAATATAGTGATTGTAGTGCAGAGTTGACAGAATATACAGGTAGAATGTCAGAGGATGATCATAGAGAAAATTTGAGGTTTGTGAATGAACTGTGTGGATTTTCTGGTCTGTTCAATAGGTTTCCATCAACGTCCTTTAACATAACTAGAGTTTTGAGAGGCAGCAAAGCATGCACATAGACAGCAAAGAGAATGGACCAAAACAGAGAGAAATGAGTGACAGGGAAGCTGATCAGAAAATGGTTGGAAAGCCCAGACTTGAAATAAAGCAATAGTACTGAGTAATAGTGTATAGAGTATAGAACACAGAACAAATGTTTTCAATAATTCTGAGGGATAATGGACAAAAATTATAACCCACAGGTTCTGGGAAATCATTTAGGCAAGTGTATAAAGAGCAAGAAAAGAAATAGAGCAAGATCAAAATACTTGGACTAAGAAAATTAAGATGAGGCAGCAGTGATGGGAACACTAATGAGGTAAGCTGCCCACAAATAGTTAGACAAGAGAAGCATAGGGAAATTATAGCCTTTGTCCTTGAACATTTTCTTCAAAACGTAGGTATATTCAAAGTACATTGTTCAGAAATTATTGTTTGTTTCTTTTTTGCTTGCTTCAGCTCAAAGAGAACTATCAAGCAAATAGGCCAAATAGACTAAAACCTAAAAAAGCAAATTAAATACAAGTTTTAAATACACATAATAGTAACATCTATTACCTATTCCATTTTAATGGAAATTCTGGGAAAAGCTAATCATAATTATTTTCTTTGACTATGTATTATAGAAAAGGCTTTGTAATACTTTGATGTAAATGCATATACTTGTTCAAACATCAAAAATTTGAAATTTAGAGTTCTCAGAGGAAATGATAAGTTTTCCTTGAAGCAAACATCTTTTAACCTTTTACATCTCAGTACAGGTGGAACATAGATTATGAACACTATCCAATAGTTTGTGTACTTCTATGGCTCCATTCCTATTTCTCTACATGCTCACTACATAGTAGTATTATATTACACATTTATCTTGGCATCCTTTAAACCAGTACAGTTCCTGGGCTAATATTTTTTATTAAACAGCTAGAATATTAAAAATACATACTAAGTAAGAATTTTGCCCATCTATTAATGACTCTTAAGCAGTATATACTATCAAAATACTACCTAAGGCAAATAAATGCTCTCTCTAACCTTCCAAATAAATTGTTTTATTATTGTTTCAAATTTTTCTTAAAAGAATTAGTTTAGTGCTGTTGCTTTTTGCATGTAGTAATCAGAATGATAGTGTGTCTTGCCTAGCAACTTGGTAGTTACTAGATCCTCAGAGATCTTTAATATCCAAGTCAATTCTAGAATTAATATAGTTATTATCTCACTCCCCATTATCATTAAATTCCTGTGGTACCTGTACTGGAAAGGTTTCAATTATAAAGAAAGTTGCTGCTGATGACAGCACAAACAATTTTGCTGGACAAAATTCAGTGGCAAATGAGTGACCCAATTGCTAGCATAATTTCCCTAAGGACCAATCCTTTCCATGAGCTAGCCAAAGAGCTCATGTCTTTTTCATGTTGTACCTATATTCCATAGAAGAATATTGATTTCTATATTAACTCTCAGAGAGCCTGACCTCCTTCTAACAGTGCATGTGTGTTTCCAACTGAAGTGCCACTGAGAAAGGCTGTGCACTTGAACCATTTTCTCCAGTTCCTCTGGGCTTTCCATGAGAATAAACACACATACATATTTATAATGAGGTTTCACTCATTTAGGAGTCAAAAATAGCTGCATAGTAAATCAGCAATGTTTTTTAATATGTGTTTTAAATGAATATCAAATCTCATCATCTCTAATATGGATGCATGCTGTCAGCCCTAAATGCCTGAACTTTCATGGATGCAACCTGTTCTTACTCTCCTTAGATTAGATATTTAACTTTATGCCTACTGACCTGGATTTAGGACATAGGATATAAGAAACATTACATTGAGATGGTGCTGTGATATATTCAGCTCTGTATTCTGCCATTTGTCTCTGACAATTTTACACAGTGGCATATTTTCAGGATAGTACGGGAACTGAGTCCACCCTTAATCAGAATTGTAAACTTGGTCAATTTTATATTCAATTCCACTTCCTCTGTACTATGATATTTTGATTCTGCATGATCATCCCTTCTTACAATAAGCATACAATGATGCCGAGCTCTTTCTCTGAATTCCTTAATTTCATTTAAGTGCTGCATAAATCTAACTTAGTTTGAAAATTAAAGGAAAGTCTTATATGCTTTCCTTCACAAAGTTGTTATCTTAATACAAGTAAAGCCTCACTAACAAAATAAACATGAATGTTTGAATTTCAGTATTCATAGCAGGATAATTTTTTTTCAGTTAGCTACTCTCAAATAATTACACAATTTGGATATATACCCTAATTGCCTCACTGAATCCCATTATCCCTCAGAATATCTGACTTCAGAGAGAACTCAATGACTTTTCTAAGGGCTTTCACCTGATTAAGTCAGGGCTTCTAAAATTATCTTCTTTATTAACTCAAACCAACTGATTTAAGACTTTAATTATGTCTGGAAAAATCCTTCACCTTTATCATATTTTACCAGCTAGCAGCAAATCATAGTTCTCATCCACATTCAAGAGGAGGGCATTACGCAGAGCATGAGCATCAGGAGACGGGGACCATGGGGGTCATCTTAGACTAATGCCTACAACAGAGGCAGAGCCAACAGAAATTCCCAATAGATTAGATAAATGGTTCAAAGTGAAACAGAATATTAAAAATAATTCCTGGATTTTTGCCTGAACAAAAGGATGGTGAGTGATGCTATTTACTAAATGGGCTAATTAGGAGAAGATGATATAAATGTATCTAGTAGGCAAGAGACATTAAGTGATTTGTTTTGGGCATGTTAAGTTAAAATGTCAATTAGACATTTGGGATATTGAGCAGATCATTTACTATAAAAGTCTGGAGCTCAGAGGAAAGTTCTAAAGAAGAACTATACATTTGGGGATATACCACTACAGACAATAGTCAAAGCCAAGTGTTTGGATGAAATCTCTGAAGGCAAAGACAACTAGAAAAAAAAGGCCTGAAGGCTGGGCCCTGAGGCACTCCAAGGTGGAGAGTGCACAAAAGGAGAGCACCACAAAGAGCAGGCTGGGGCCTCCAGGGAACTCTGAGGAAGGCGATCGCAGTTGTATTCAAAGCCAAGTAAATAAGTTTTTCAGTGCTGGATTTGGCAAGCTCATGGGTGACTGGTTATTGGGATTTGTAGGATTTGAGTATGGGTGGACTAGAAACAAGAGGGAATGGAAGACGATATAGTACATATGTAGTTTAAAAAATTTCTCTAGGCCCTGGTTTCAGGCCTGGCACTGCTCCATGAATTTTTCCTACTGCACTGTTTGTTTTTCAGACAAAAATTTCAGGCTTTATTGTGTTTTAGAAGAGGAGGATATAAAAGTATGCAAATGAAGAATTTAAAGGAAGGATCTTCAACCTAAGATTAATTTGTGATACCTGTCTCAGAACTTTTTCTTTTCCTTATAAACATTAAGAAAAAGAGAGGAAAAAAGATGGCAGCATGAGAAGTGAGGCAGAAATCTCCTCCTAAAACCACATATAATATGAAAATACAGCAAATGCAACTATTCCTAAAAGAGTGACCAGAAGTAAGATTTCACCAGCCACCCTACATCTGTGAAAAGAAAACATCACATAGAAAAGGGCAAAGTAATAAAACCATGAACCTTTGGGACCAGACCACTCTCCCCAACACAGCTCACTGGCAAAATGAAGAGAATCAGAGAAGGGAGAGAGCAGAAGTCCAGGACTGCTATATACCCAGCCCTAGAAATCTACTCCAGGAGCACAAACCCACATTGCGTGGTGCTCTGGAGATTAGAGGAACTGAAAACTGAAGTCAGAGACTAAGACTGTGAACAGCTTCCCACAACCAGTTGCCTTGGGACAAAAGAAAGGTGGACACTTTGAAAGACTTCCCAATAGTGAGAAGACTGCTAAAGGAGCAAGGATTCAGGAGAAACAACAGGTGGACAAAATTGTCCCTGCACACTCAGCCCAGCAGGTTGGGAACATTCAGGAGTTTCAGGTGCTCCATTCTCCCAGCTGGCAAAGCAGCTCTGAGGTCCCCCACAGTGATAAATAGCCAGCCGCTTCTTCTTCCCTGCCAGCACATGTGTGCCAACTCACTGCCCCATCATGCCAGACAAGCCAGAGGGTCACCCCACCAACAGCAACTACATGGCTTAATGCACAGACTGGTCCTGCATGCGGTTCACTGGCCCTGACAGCAGAAAAAGGCACTGTGGTCAGAAAACAGGAAATGGCTTTGTCCTTCTGGCAGACACTGGTGCCCCTCACCTGCAACCCACGCCATTGCTCCAGTACTGCTGGAGGTCAGCCCTTCCCACAGCAGTTTAAGGGACTAACCCAGAGGCTGCTCCCAGCATGCAGTTCACTAACAATGACAGCAGAGGCAAGCAGTATGGTGGGGAAGCAGGAAAGGATTTCCTCTTAAGGGTATGCACTGGCATTGCTCAACTGCAACCACTGCCATTGCTCCAGGTACTGGGTAGCTCCAAAGAGCTGAGCTTCTTGGGAATACAGGGTGCCACCTATACAAGCCTAATATTTCTCACTATCCAATAGGATTACAAAAAGGCAGAAAAACATTGTTAAATCCAAAATCTCTCAAACACCAGAAAAAGGACTCAGTGAAACTGAAATCATCAATCTTCCTGAAAATGATTTCAAAATAAAAGTCATAAGCATGCTAATAGAGCTACAGAAAAATATTCAAGAGCTAAGGATGAATTCAGGAAGGAGATAGACATCTTAAAAAATACAGTAACTGAAATGAAACATGCAGTGGAGGGATTTAAAAACAGATTGGATAAGGTAGAGGAGACAGTAAATGGGATAGAAGTTAAATAACACAAATACAAAGAAGCTGAGGCAGAGAGAAAAAATGATCTCTAGGAATGAAAGAATATTGAGAGAACTGTGTGACCAATCCAAATGGAAAAATGTTTGCTTTATATGCTTACCAGAAGAAGAAGAGAGAGAAAAAAGGGATAGGAAGTGTTTTTGAAGAAATAATTTCTGAACACTTCCCCAATCTGGGAACAGAAATAGTCCCTCAGGCCATGGTAATACATAGATCTCCCAATACATGGCACTCAAGGAACACAACGCCAAAATAAATAATAATTAAAATGGCAAAGATCAAGGACAAGCACATATTAAAAGCAGCCAAAGAGAGAAAAAAGATCATCTACAAAGGAAAACCCATCAGGCATCATCAGACTTCTCAGCATAAATTTACAGGCCAGAAGGGAATGGCATGATATATTCAATGAAATTAACAGAAGGGCCTTGAACCAAGAATAATCTACCCAGCAAGATTATAATTTAAATTTGAAGGAAGGATTAAACAATTCCCTGATAGGCAAAAGTTGAAGGAATTTACCTCCAACAAACCATCTCTACAGTGTATTTTAAAAGGACTGCTCTTGATAGAAGTGCTAGTCAGGCTACATAGCTGTCACCAGAGGAAATAAAACCACAGTAAAAGAAGTAGACCAATTAATTACTAAGCAGATGCAAAATTAAATCACCTTCCTACAAAGTCAGTCAAGGGATACACAAAGAGCAGAGAACATGACACCTAACATAAAAAGTGGAGAAGGAAGAAAAGGAAGGGAGAGAAAAAGAATTATCAGACTGAGTTTATAACAGTATAAGTGAGTTAAGTTAGACTGTTAGATAGTAAAGAAGCTGCAATTGAACCTTTGGTAACCATGAATCCAAAACCTGCAGTGGCAATAAGTACATATCTATAGATAATCAACCTAAATGTAAATGTACTGAATGAATCCATCAAAAAACATACAGCTACAGAATGGATAAAAAAGCAAGACCCATACACACCCTGCCTACAAGAGACTCACTTCAAACCTAAGGACGTAAACAGACTAAAAGTGAAGGGATGGAAAATATATTTTATGCAAACAAAAGGGAGAAAAAAGCAAATGTTGCGGTTCTTGTATCAGACAAAATGGACTTCAAAACAAAGAAATTCACAAGAGACAAAGAAAGACATTACATAAAGATAAAGGGGTCAGCCCAACAAGAGGATATAACTATTATAAAATGTATGCACCCAACACAGGATCACCTACATATGTGAAACAAATAGTAAGAGAAGTAAATAGGGAAATAGAATGCAATGCATTCATTTTGGGAGACTTCAACACACCACTCACTCCAAAGGACAGATCAAACCACAGAAAATAAGTAAGGATATAGAGGCATTGAACAACTCTTTAGAACAGATGGACCTAACATACATCTACAGAACACTCCACCCAAAAGGAGCAAGATACATGTTCTTCTGAAGTGCACATGGAATATTTTCCAGAATAGACCACATACTAAGCCACAGACAGAGCCTCAGCAAATTCAAAAAGTTTGAAATTGTACCAACCAACTTCTCAGATCACAAAGGTGTGAAACTACAAATAAATTACACAAAGAAAACGAAAAGCCCACAAACACATGGAGACTTAACAACATGTTTCTAAATAATCAATGGATAGATGACTAAATTAAAAAAGAGATCAAGCAATACATGGATACAAATGAAAACAAAACCTCAATGCCCAAATTTCTGGAGGATGCAGCAAAGGCCTTTCTAAGAGGAAAGTATATAGCAATTCAGGACTATTTAAAGAAGGAAGGACAATCCCAAATGAACAGTCTAAATTCAAAATGAATGAAACTGGAAAAAGAAGAACAAATGAGGCCCAAAGTCAGTAGAAGGAGGGAAATAACAACCATGAGAGAATAAATAAAACTGAGAAGAATAAAACAATAGAAAGAATCAATGAAAGCAGGAGCTGGTTCTTTGAGAATATAGACAAAATAGATAAACACCTAGCCAGATTTATGAAGAAAAAAAGAGTCTACAGACATAAACATAATCAGAAATGAGAAAGGAAAATCACTACAGACACCACCAAAATACAAAGAATACTATGAAAAATTATATGCTAATAAATTGGATAACTTAGAAGTAATGAATCACTTTCTAGAAAAATACAACCTTCCAAACTTGTCCCAGGAAGAAGCAGAAAATCGGAACAGACCAATTACCAGCAACAAAATTGAACTGGTAATCAAAAATCTACCTAAGAACAAAACCCCTGAAACAGATGGCTTCACCAATGAATTTTAACAGACATTTAGAAAGACTTAATACACATAGTCCTTAAGGTTTTCCAAAAAATAGAAGGGTGGGGATATTTCCAAATTCATTCTATGAAGCCAGCATCACTGTACTACCAAAACCAGGCAAAGACACCACCAAAAAAGAAAATTACAGACCTATATCCCTGATAAACATAGATGCAAAAACGCTCAACAAAATATTAGCAAACCGAATTCAAAAATACATCAAAAAGATCATTCATCATGATCATGTAGGATTTATTCCAGGGATGCAGGATGGTATAACATCTGAAAATCCATCAACATCATCCACCACATCAACAAAAAGGACAAAATCCACATGATCATCTCTATAGATGCTGAAAAAGCTTTTGAAAAAAAGTCAACAACCATTATGATAAAAGCTCTCAACAAAATGGATATAGAGGACAACATAATAAAGGCCATATATGAAAAACCCACAGCTAACATCATATTTAACAGTGAGAAGCTGAAAGCTTTTTGTTTAAGGATGGGAAGAAGACAAGGATGCCCACTCTTCCCACTTTTATTCAACATATTACTGGAGGTCCCA
Organism: Manis javanica; assembly: GCF_040802235.1. Lineage (NCBI taxonomy): Eukaryota > Metazoa > Chordata > Mammalia > Pholidota > Manidae > Manis > Manis javanica. The sequence goes on along the minus strand of NC_133163.1, from coordinate 56,606,453 downwards.
GCCACAGCAGACAACACAAAGAAATAAAGGACATCTAGATTGGTAAGGAAGAAGTTAAACTGTCCCTGTTTGCAGATGACATGATTTGTATATAAAAAACGCTAAAAAATCCACTCCAAAACTACTACATCTAATATCTCAATTTAGCAAAGTTGCAGGATACAAAATTAGTGCACAGAAATCTGTTGTATTCCTATACACTAACAATGAACCAGCAGAAAGACAAATCAGGAAAACAATTCCAATCACAATAGCATCAAAAAGAACAAGATGCCTTGAAATAAAACTAATGAAGGAAGTAAAAGACCTATAACCTGAAAACTAAAAGACACTTTTGAGAGAAATTAAAGAGGACACTAATAAATGGAAGTATATCCCATGCTCTTGGGTAGGAAGAATTAATATTGTCAAAATGGCCATCCTGCCTAAAGCAATCTACACAGATTCAATGCAATCCCTATTTATATTCCAAGGGCATTCTTCAACAAACTAGAGCAAATGGTTCTAAAATTCATATGGAACCACAAAAGACCCTGAATAGCCAAAGCAATCATGAAACGGAAAAACAAAGTCAGGGGGATTATATCCCTGACTTCAAACTCTACTACAAAGCCATAGTAATCAAGACAATTTGGTACTGGCACAAGAAAAGAGCCATAGATCAATGGAACAGACTAGAGAACCCAGACATAAACCCAAGCATATACAGTCAATTAATATATGACAAAGGAGCCATTGATATACACTGGGTAATGACAGCCTCTTCAACAACTAGTGTTGGCAAAACTGGACAGCTATATGTAAGAGAATGAAGATGGATTATTGTCCAACTCCATACTCTACTTAACTCCATAAACTCAAAATGGATCAAAGACCTGAATGTAAGTCATGAAATCATAAAACCCTTAGAAGAAAACATAGGCAAAACTATCTTGAATATAATCATGAGCAACATTTTTTCTGACCACATCTGCTTGGGCAAGGGAAATAAAAGCAAAAAATGAACAAATGAGACTACATCAAACTAAAAAGCTTCTATACAGAAAAGGGCACCATCAGTAAAGTAAAAAGGCATCCTACAATATGGCAGAATATATTCATAAATGACATATCTGACAAGGAGTTTACACACAAAATATATAAAGAACTCATCTTAACACCCAAAAATCAATAACCTGATGAAAAATGGGCAAAGCGTATAAACAGACACTTATCCAAAGAAGAAAATCAGATGGCCAACAGGCACATGAAAAGATGCTCCACATAGCTAATCATCAGGGAAATGAAAAATTAAAACCACAATGAGATATCACCTCATACCAGTTAGGATGGCTAACATACAAAAGACAAGCAAAAGCAAATGCTAGCAAGGATGCCAAGAAAGGGGAACCCTTCTACACTGCTTGTGAGAATGTAAATTAGTTCAACCATTGTGTAAAGCAATATGGAGGTTCCTCAAAAAACTCAAAATAGAAATACCTTTTGATCCAGGAATTCCACTCCTAGGAATTTGCCCAAAGGAAACAAGATCTCAGATTCCAAAAGACATTTGCACCCATATGTTTATCGCAGCACTTTTTACAATAGCCAAGATATGGAAGCAACCTAAGTGTCCATCAGTAGATGAATGGATAAAGAACATGTGGTACATATACACAATGGAATATTATTCAGCCATAAGAAGAAAACAAATCCTACTACATGGATCGATCTAGGAGGTATTATGCTAAGTGAAATAAGCCAGGATGAGAAAGACAAGTACCAAATGATTTTACTTACCTGTGGAGTGTAACAACAAAGCAAGTTTCAGGAATGAAACAGCAGCAGACTCACAGAACCCAAGAATGGACTAGCAGTTACTAAAGGGAAAGGGTTTGGGGAGGGTGGGTAGGAAGGGAACGAATAAGGGCATTAAGAGACATTATGATTAGAACACATAATATCGGGGGGGGGCACAAGGAAGGAAGTATAGCACAGAAAAGACAAGGAGTGACTATAAAGCAACTTTAAAGGATAGTGACTGTAATGCAGTATGTGGTGGGGACTTGATAATAGGGGGGCATGTAGTAACTACAATGTTGCTCATGTGAAACCTTAGCATAAGTGTGTATACCAATGACAACTTAATAAAATAAAAAAATGTTTCTCTAATAACCTTTTCTATAAAGTATGGGATGGAATCTAATGTGGTGTTTTCTTCTTTTATTTTTTCTTTTTATATGTGATTAGTACAGCATATTAGTATCCCACAGGAGTGAACTATTGCAGAAAAGAGAGAGTATAGGTCAAAAGAATAGGACTTACATACTAGAGAGAAAATGGCATCCATTGCAAAACAAGAGTTGTACTTTAGATATGAACAGGGAAAATTCATCCAGTGAAATAATAGGGAACAGCACTATATGGCTCAGATCAAAGGTCGACTAAAAGGGTTGGAAATAGGCACCAAGTGGGGTAAGCTGATTTGCAGTGCTTAGGAACATAAATATTAATGATTTATAATTTGCTTTTCAAAAACTATTTCCTATATTTTAATGAAATCTGTACTTTTATGGAAAGAAATCTGTACTTTATTTTTTTACTCATTTATATTACAGTGTAAGGAAAATATTCTCTAGAAAAATGTTTTGGATTAAACTTTTTGTTTTTAACTCTATTGGTACAAACTCTGATTCACCCTTTGCATCAGTACACTTATGACATAATATAAGCACCTATGATATGCACTGTTTTCTAAATTTTACATAGAATACAAAAATGAGTACATGTACAGCTTATATGAACACAGTTCACATTAAATGGAACAAAGCACATATATAATGACTTGATACAGTCTAGATAAAGGCAATGTGTCTGTAATTATTTCCCATAAACTTATTTAAGCCTTTAATTCCTATTTAGGATCTTTCTCATTCTTTATTCTTTACTACATACATACTGCATTTGTCTATAATTAAATCGTAATTAATGGCAAACTTGGATGGAGATTTCAATTGTTTTATTAAAACTTTTGTTAATATTATTAATATTGTTTTACTAAAATGAGAATTACTATAAAGTATTATAAATTAAGAAGAAATCTAAAAATATACACCTCAAAATATCAAAGCATGCATTGAGAGAAATATATGTGCTCATTTGCATTTTCATAATCCTTTCCTCAAACGGTACATCCCAAGAGACTGTATTTCTAAATATGTTAATAACTTAATGTTTTTCTTAGAAGTCTCTAGAAGTAAAAACATATTGTCAACTTCATTATAATTATATAGATAGTAACTTTCATGTTTATCATTTCACATATATCTCCATATCATATTACCTTATTACCTTATTTCATTTGATTTTAAGAGTTACAATGCAATGTATTTAGAGGTATATTTAAACAGATTATGAAATTATTAAATTTGATATGATTTATTTTAAATAAATTCTCCATTTTTAATTATTTCCTGAGAACCAACAAAATGGGAGATGAAAGGAGATATAAATTAATATTAATGTTTGCTTTACTTTTCAGACAGAGGGAATTTCTGTTACCAAGCTTTCTTTATATTTTTAGATAATTAAAATGTTCATGCTTAGAGAAGAAATATTGTAACCAATTAAATTGAGCATTATGATGTTGTAGAATTGAAAGAGAAGTGTGTACTGCCAGTGGGCATTTCAAATTACTAAGCTCTGATGATATTCCAGATAGCAAAAATATCCAAAATTAGAGCTATGTGGAAACAATCTATTTCTGGCAAGTGTGACTAAAATTAATGTGTTCATTCGCAAATTCTAAATAAACATTTTATCATCATTTCATTTTTTGTGTAAAACTAATGTATTAAAACAATAGTCAAATTCAGTGAAAAGTCTACTCTGAAATTTCCAGTGACCTGAATAGCTTAGGATATCAATGTCTTAATAGATATGGAAGCCATATGTCACTCACATAAGGAAATTTAAATTTTAAAGTATGTGCATGACTCTACTAAAATTTCACATAGTATTCTTGTATACTTGACTGATCTGAAATCACTCTAATATTTTCTAAAGATTTTTGTGTTTCAATCAGTGGATGGCTGAGACAGAAGTTGAAAAAATAATACATCCTTACCTTTTCTGAGCTTTAGTGAAGCAGAAGAGAAAAATTTAGTGATTTTTAAATATACTCTTTAATCATTTTGAAAGTCATTGGAGGTGCAGTAATAGTCCCAGATCTATTATAACCAGACAGATTATAATAGGTGTTATGTGTGCCATAACTCATAAATTACAATTTTTTCCATATTATACTTAAATACCTCCCAAAATAAAGTTTCCAAACTATTAACTGTAGCTAATATGTAGCGTAGATCCATTTCTGTGTTATTTCTAAGCATTCTGTAAGGTAAAAATGTTAATAATTTTCTTAACACTGATAGCAAATATTTCTTGATGCCAATTCTTTAAGAAGTAATTAGATACTGTTAAATCCATTCATCTAAGAGAAAAAATATCAAGTATGCCATTGTTACTTTATTCAGAAATATTTACATATTTTCCTTTTAAGGATTAACATTAATTTAATGCATTTGTTTAGGCCACTAGTTTGCTGCTTATTTATAAGTATTGATAAGGACCTCATCTCTTCTGATATTCCAGAATTTAGTTAGAATGTCAAAACTGTTAAGATTAGAGTGAAACTGAGGTATAATTATTTAGTGGAGATTAAGCATTTAATTAGTGAAGTCTCCCTATGAATGATAGCTCTGAAACAATACTGGTGTAATCATCTCAATAATGTAGTCTATGCTTCCCAGAATCTATGTGACATACTGTTACCCATATGGCTTCATCACTAAAGAGCAGCCACTTTTCTGGTAAACAGGACAGAAGCATTAAAAAAATACATCAATTGCAAAATTTTAAAATGTAACATCAAGTTTTCTATAGGAAAAAAATCATCATTATGTAATGAAACATCTTCCTGTCATTTGCTTAAGTGGTTGAGGAAAACAATATTTTTAAGGTCATTATTATTTTTACACTCATAAAAATGTCTGTGTTTTAAAAAATTAAGTAATTACTCATGAATTGTACTTTTCTATGCAAAGCTACACATAATGACTATTTTGGGCCATTATAATTAAGACAATGATTTAATTTTGAAATTAAATGTAGAATAATGATGAGTGGCCCATTACACAATATTCTTGTGTAAATAAATACTGAATACTAAGGTTTCTTCACTGAATCGTACTGTTTACTTCCAGATTTTCCCTGGTGACAAGGCCATGTCTGCATCTCTAAATACACAACCTTAGCCCTATTGTTAATCACATTTAGTCACATTTCAATGAATTTTTCTTCCAATCTTTCCAATGATACTTCAAACAGATCTCCTAGACAAACTCCCCTGTTATTAGCTTTTACGAAATAAAGACAAGTGAGTATGAATTCAAATTCTAATTGTGCATATAATTTAAATATCTGCCAACTCCTAACTCAACTCTGACCCTAGTGTAGGGGGAGGAAGGGGAGAAAGAAAAAAGGTGGTGGAGGAGATCAGCTTTTCCATAACCTGCCTTAAGTTTTGTTAAATCTTGCTTTGCACTTCTCTCAATCTTCTGCCTTAATTTCTGTTCCCTTGTTTCTTTTTGTGCCCAACAAATTTCACATTCCTTGGCAGTAATTGAGAGCTCATTGTCATTTCTCCAGTTTCTATTGATTCTCCTGACAGAGATGTAGACAAGCAGAAAGGGTGAGCTTTGGATGGTTTTGGATATGGCCAGGTGCTTTACTCCAGCATGTGTCCATTATCCAACAAATATCTAACGTTAGATTCACCTCTCTTATTAAGTAGTAACTCACTCTATATAATTGAAGCTTTAAGTACTAATAATATTGATACTATTTCTCCAGAAGGAAAACTGACATCACTGTAAGTGAGCATTACCTTTGATTACCTCTTCCTTTGCTGAATTATATTGCAAAATATTTCAGTAACTGAGAAATAATGGTTTAATCCTCCAACTGCTTCTAATTATAGGTTCTCCCTGACCAGAGGGAATTTTAGGCCTCCCTGTCACCTGTGTGAATTAGATAGCTAAAACAGCTTCAGGGATCCTACAGGAAAGTAGACAAAGCAGGTTAGTTAAATTACAATAGGGAGGGACAGGAATGAGTCCAAAAGAGGGCATACATTCTACAGGCAGAAATAAAAGACACATTACAAATAAACAATCATATTGCCCTACCCACTTCTACAATAACCAAACACTTGTGTACACCAAAGTGAATTTACCCTTCCCCTATCAGTTTGTGACCATAGTTTTAGAGCTATAATGCAAATCAGACATACTTTTGTTTCTAGTACTTATATGGTTCCCTATTTTAACATTTTTATGTTTGATCTCTGTGGACATCTTCATGATACATTGTGTTACATATAAACAGTATCTTCTTGGTTGTCTCAAAAACTGTTTATTAAGACCTCCATCTTTTAATCAGTGATTTGAGGGGCCCCATTTGTCACACATGAAATTCCATATGTACTTCAGTGCATTGGTCGACTTTTTATTCAGTTCCTCTGGTAATATGACTATTTGGGCATCAAAACCATGCTATTTAAATTAAAGAAACTTTGTCATATATTTTAATATGTGATAGACTAACCCGTCCTTCCTTATTTGTCTTCATTTTTAATGTTTTCATGTCTTTCCTACTCACTTATTATCCATGTAAAAATTAACTTACCTAGCTAGGGAAAACGCTGTCATTTTCAGTTGGGCAACATTAAATTTGTATATGAACTTAGGGAGAAATGGTGTATTTTGAAGTTGACTGTGGACTAATGTGGGAGGACAGAAAATGGGAAACACTGGCAGAGAGCAATTTACACCTGCTCACAGGACCTACTCTACAGACCTGCTCCAGGTGCTCACAGATAGCTAGGGGCTAGAGGGGAGATGGAGGATAGCCTTTGTTGGGTGTAGGCCTGGAAGACTGTAGCAGCCATCGTCAAAGGAAAGGCACATAGTTTCCCTTAGACACCTCCCCATACAGAAAATGAGTCTCAAGCTCCTGAAGGAAAATGAGCGAGTTCCATTCTCCCAGGGTGTGAGTGATGTCTCTTTGCAGCTCGGTAGGTGAAAACCACCCTCCCCGTGGGCAGTGTGCACAGAATCCTACTGCAATACTATTACTGTATGCCTTTGACCTTTAAGGAAGTATCAGGAACATCTCAATCATTTATACCCATAAATGATACAGGGCAGAGTTTGGCTAACGTGGGGAACAGAGGCATGATCACTGAGAAAGCTGCATCTTTGAGACCTAGGAACAGAGCCTTCCTAACACTGAGGCCGGACAAGATAACAGAGAGCACACCCTGCCTGCCCCCAACCAAGTCCGGAAACACCAGGAATAAATAAATACAGCAGACTACTGCAGGAGCAGGAACAAGAGGGTCGAGAAGCCGCGTCTGAAGCACAGGCACACAGGACAAGCTGAAATCTGAAGAGGGACCCAGGACACTGAGGAAAGCCCTCCATGTAAAGCTGCTCATTAGTCAGCCAAAGATAACCAAAACAACTCTAAAATCCAAACCCAGCTAAACCCGTGACTGGATTAGTAACACAAACCCCCACACTAGCAGTGTAGTGTAAGAAAAGATATGACTATTTCCTGGCAAAAATAAATGTTATTTTATCTCAGTCTTTCCTGTTTAAACCTGATGTCTGTCTGAGATAAAAGATGCTCTCTCACTCATACACATACATGCTGTCAACAGTAACAACTAGATTCACATGGACCCTGGTGTTTGAGCTGTCAAACAGGATTTAAAATAGTGTTAATATTTTAAAGACTCTCATGGAAAAGATAGACAACATACATGAACAGACAGGGAATTTCAACAGAAAAATGGAGACCATAAGATAAAGTCAAATTTTTCTAGTAACTGCAACCCAACTTAAACCTAAGGATTTTACTATTTTTCTGCTGGGCCCTGTACTTTAGTCAGGTTAATCGGCCAGACCCTGAACCAGGTGTTTACCAAACACTTGTAACTTGGTCATAGATTGATCTTCATATTGAAGTACTACCATTATGTTATCAATATAACTAAAAATAAGTGCAATCTAAGTCTCTTTTTCTGGGTTGTAACAACAAACTGGATAATTTGAATATCTCTGTGAATAGTAAGAGTGTGTTGGAATTGACCCCACATGAATACAAGATGGCATTGACTTTCTTTTTTCTGAGATAGGCATTCAGAAAAATGTATTCACCACATTAATCCCAGAATAACTCTCCTTCAGCGTGTTTGCACAACTTGCATCAATTGACACTGCTGAAAGCATGGCATTATTGAGTCATATATGGTCTATAATTAATCTCTAGGATCAATCAGGTTTTCTAATTGGCCATAGTGAACTATTAGATCCATTTGTGATTATGAATACATCTGCATCTAACGTATCCTTAATTAAAGTTGGAAGTCCTTGTTGCCAGGAATCCTATATTGGTTTAAGTTAACCAGTTTAAAGTACTTAGGTAATTATAAGGATTCCCGTCTAGTTTACACAATCATCTGACCTCCCAAAGGTCGACTGAAAAATGTCTCCCATTTAGGCAGTACGTCCTCTGATGTTACATTTTGGCAGTGATGAGGCAACAAGCACACATATCAGCAAAAAATCTCTGCTGAATGCTTTCTGAGATCAGAAACAAGGGAAGTTTGTTCTTGCCATTACTCCTCATCATTGTACTGAATTATAGAACGATATTTTTTTTTTAAAAGTCATACAAGCACACACACAAAAAGTAAAATTGTACTTATTCAGAAAAAGACATAATTATCTACCTGCAAAATTTATCACAAAGAGCTAACAAAACTAATAAGTTGTTTGGTAAGGTTGTGGATTTTCAGCTTTTCAAAAAAATAAATTGTATTTATTATAGCAATGAATAAAGTGAAATTTAAATAAACATATTATGTAGTCACATCATAATATGAAATATTTAGGATAAATTTGAAAAGATGAGCTAAACTTATACAATTAAACCTTCCAAAAATAGCTGAGAGAAATTAAAGATCTGATTAATGGAGTGGTATATGATGAACATGGATTAGAAGATTCAATATTGTGATTTTGTCAGTTCTCCCAAAATTGATCACAATTCTGATCAAAATCTCAGCAGCCTTCTTTGGTAAGAAATGGCAAGCTGGTTTTATAGTATAAATGGAAATACAAAAGTTCTAGATTGGCTAAAAGAAAAACAAAGTTGGAACACTTTTACATCCTTCTCTCAAGACTTATTATAAAACTACAGTAATCAAGACAGTGTCTTACTGGCATAAAGGTAGATTTATAAAAACATGAAAAATAGTGTACAGAATCTATGAATAGGTCTATAAACACATGAGTTCAATTGATTTTGAAAAAAGTACCAAGACAATTCAATGAGAAAAGGATAATGCTTTTTAACAAACAGTGCTGGAATACTCAGATAAAACCATTGTAATTCTCCTGCATTGCTTGTAGAAATGTAAAATGGTACAATCACTTTGGTAAACAGTTTTGGCAGTTAAGCCTGTAACTACTGCATGACCCAATCATTCTACTCATAGGTGTCTGAACAAGAGAGATGAAAATATATTTATACACAAACATTTATACATGAATGTAAATAGCAAGTTTCAGCATTTAATAAAACAAACCTAAAAACAACTTACATGTTCAGGTGAATGGATAAATAATAAAATACCACTCAGCCTAAAAGGATAAATGGACATATGCAACATGAATGAATCTTAAACTGATTATGTCAAAAAAATTGTTTGACCAAAAAAATCCTACATATCACATGATTCCACTTATTTAAATTCTAGAAACTATAAACTGATCTATTGTGACATAAAAGACCAGTGGACACTGGGATGCAGGAGGAAGTGAACTACCAAAGGACTGGAGGAAACTCTTGCAGACAATGTCTGCATTTATTATTTTTATCATGGTGATGATGTCTCAGGTTTATACAGACATCAGACTTATTGAAACATAACTTTATGTGTTTATTTTATGTCATTCATAAATATTTATTTTTTATATCTTCAAAAATAGCATACAAAATAAAGCTTATTCCAAACTCACTCTTCCAAACAACCAGTCTTAGAGGGCTTGTGAATCTAATGTGAAAGGTAAAACCATTCAGCTTCTAAAAACTTGTGCAGGAAAATATTTCAAAACAGGACACAAAAACTTCTTACCATAAATGGAAATATTAATGCATTAGCTAAAGCATCAAAGATACCATTAAAAGAGTAAAATGTCAAGCCAGAGAATAGAAAAAGAAATTTGCATAATATTTGGTTAAGAAAGGGCTATTATCCAAATGTAACAAACCCCAAAATATCAATAAGAAAATAACCCAATAGAATAATTGGGGAAAGTCTTGAACAAACACTTCAAAGAACAAGATATCTATCTAAATAACTAATAAAGTTATGAAAAGATGTTCACACTGTCAAACCAGTTCCCCCAAAACATCTGAAGGTCAAGTTTTGGCAAAAGCACTGGAAACTCATACACTGCGTCAGAGTGCAAATTGCTACAAGTATCATGGAAAAGTCTTTGGCATTTTCTACTGATTTAAAAAATTTACATAACCTGCCATCCAATAAATTTATCCCTGGGGGTATGTCCAACACAATTGCAGAAATAAATGTATCAAAGGACATGTATGGATTCTTTATAATGGTACCCTTTATAATAGTTTTGTGCAAAAGATGGATATGAAGAATACAAACTGTATGATTTTATGCATATAATAAGACAATCCTGGCAAAACTAATCAAAGTGATAGAAGTTAGCATTATAATCAATACCTTTTAATATATGTTTATAAGTTTATAAAAATGTATTTTATATTACAATGCCTTTATTATGTTATATTACTTATAGGGGGGAAGAAAGGTTAATGACTGAGAGGGACCATACTGGGAGAGTGGTATCTCATTTCTTGTCTTAGGTTTTAGTCAGCTTTGAATTAATTCATCATGCTATACACTGATGTTTTGTGTATTTTTCTGTATGTTCATTATATTCAATGAACTGTCATGTAAATAAACCACAAACCAACAAAACATAATAAAACATTTTAAAGCAGGTATGTTAGATTGGAAAATACCAGGCATAGAACAAACTATGAGTTGTGTCTGCTTTATTTTATTTCATTTTAATTATTGAGACAGCAAAGGGAGAAAGAAATCTGGACAAGAAGATGAGGACATGGTCCCCACAGTGATAGGAGCCTCTCTCTTGAATCAATAAGAAAACAATTCATAGGAAAGTAAAGTTGCAGTATTATCAGGAAAAGTCCCCCACAGACTTGAGATTAATTGATCAGTCTTCTGTGGAAACCTGCTTCATCATTTATGAAAGCAGGAAAAGAAATTTCAGAATCTGAACATAATAACAAAATATTTTCGCTCTAAGCACAAGTGCAAGATATATCTGAAATGTTCACTTTTTCTTTCCTCCTATCCTAAATATTTGACAATTGCCTTCCTACACTTTTATTTTTCCCTTTAAAATTAGTTACACTGAATTATGTCTTTTCAATTTTGAAAGCAATTTGCATTGAGCTCTTTGTGTAAATTGGCTATGGAGTGAGTTGTTTCGTTATACCAGGCTTAGTTTGTTCTTTATTCCGGATGTTCCTACTTGCCACCCTGCCCGGCCTCAGCCAGTTGCCTTACTTCTAGGCCACAACAGTCCTTCCATAGGCTCATGCCATTCCAGTATCGAAAAGCCACACTGCTTTCTGTGTTGCTGCAGCCTCCACAGAACTAACAGCTCTCGTATGCAGTGCCAGCTGACAAATGAGACTGCTCTGCTTTCTCTCTGACCACATCACATGCACAGAAACTTTGGTTTCTTCAGCAGATGCCTGGGAGGGCTGGGCAACAACACACAGAGGTGCTAAGGAGGTAATATCTCATGGGGTGACTGAACAAGTGAGAAGGGAATCTCGGGCCATCCAAGAACTTGATGGTTCCATAATATATCTCTGGAGACATGGCACTTGACTGAAAAGGCAGATGTGTTTATTGGGAAGCTGTAGCCAGCTGGTTAACACACCACATTATATTTGCTCTTTCCCTGACTTTCTTTCCAATTTTTCAATCCATTTTCTCTGGGATTGCATCCCTCCAATGAAGCATTATCATGTAAGCTTTGGCTTCAGGCACTGGTTGTTAGAGAGTCCCGGTGAAATCATTCATCCATGCCATTTTCCCCCAGCCTCTCCTCTAAACAATCACAACAGGGTTAGTAAGTAGAGGTTGTTATATTAAAGCAGAAATTTTGTTTCAATGAGTTAATCTATATAGTGATATAATGGTGACTCTTTTGTTTATTTTCTCACTAATCATCTGTATTAGGTGATTAAGGAAAATGATTCAGCCAGTCAGGAATAAAATGTTAAAAAATAAGGTAAGTGGAAAGAAATCTGTTTACCTAGTTCTTGGCAAACATTATGGAAAAAATGCATAAATAATGAATGTTCTGCTGCATGTTTTTTTCCTACTTGTTATGTTTCCTAGTTGTTCAACATTATTGTTTATCTATAGAGTAAAACATAATGCATTACATTACATAATGTAGTATTTTCAGCTTAAGCACATTTTACCGAACAAGTTGGGTTAATGTCTTAACATGATTTTTATTGTACTTTCTTTTTTACGGTTCTTAGAGCATTAGGAAGATGTGTTGACCCAGGCAGACGAAGATGACAAAAGGATCAGTGGTGGCTCCCTGGCATTAAGTCATTTATCAAACGATGACGAATTACTGATAATTTGTGTTGATTTGTTAGAGGGGGCTCTGTGAACCGAAAAGCCAAACCCAAATCCACACTGAACTGGAATTGGAAACTTGACTGCTTTCATCAAAGTCAAGGTAAGCTGAAATTTTAACTTATTTCTGTATATTCAGCTCTGCATTTTCTACTTAACTGAACAAAAAACACTTGTGCTGTAGATACAAGTAAGTTTTTGCTCTTAGAACCAAAGTTTTTACCAAGAGTTTTATGAAGTTGGAGAGGGCTCCAACTTTGTATGTTGAAATGGAACCTTTTTTTGAGGGTCAAAGTTCAATTGAAAGTAGTAAAATTTCTCATAAGCATAATTTCATGATATATTGCTTGAAGGTCTTGTTGCTTTTTACTGCATGCTATGAAGTGACCTTTTATATAATATATTGAAAAAAATGCACATGTTTTTACCAATAATCTATTATTTCATATATGCACTGAGAATGTACAAATATTTTTTATATAGGACCTTGTTATATAAAGGGATATATATCCTTAGATTCAATAGCTACAACACAAATATATGGGGGTTCTCTCCACATTTCAAGGGAGAGCTAAACACATAGATTTAAAGAAATAACATACCATAGTGTATATACAATATCTGTAGCTATTGTTATTTTCTTCTATCTGTGGACTTTTCTGGAGATGTAGCTGAAAACATATTTTGTATCCAAAATGCACTAATTTTTAAAATATGAATTACTGTTTATGATAATAAGATACCACCTGTAGAATTTGATTCTTTATTTTTCAATGTAATAAATGAATATATTGCCTTAGCATTCTTGACTTAGTTCAGTAGGCTTACTATCAAAAATCCAGAAATAGCAAAATTTAATACAATAGGTCAGTAAAAAAACAATTAGTAAGTTTATTGTGCACATAACAGCAGCTTGAAAACTGGGAGCTTTCAAATCCAAAACTGACATGAAGCTCAGGGGCATGACGTTACAGGATGGCTTATAAGGTGAATACAAAGAAGTTATTTAACCTTAACAATGATTGTTTAATAAATGGGAGTTTCCAGATGAGAGTATTGATTAAAAGAGATTATCTTACAGCATTTCAGAAAGATGACTTAAGATTCTTTTATGACTATTAGAGGCATTTAAAGATTATAACCTAGGTTTCACTTATATTCATGAAATAAACTACTTTTAGTTTTGCTTCTATGGCTTAAATGTTTTTTTCAGCTTGAGGGATTCTTAAGCCTGTTTTCCCTTTTGCCTTATTTTTACAGTATCAAAAGGGTGCTTGTTATAACACTGGTTTCGAATGATCAAGATTATTAATCACTAAGCATATTAAACATCTTCAGAACAGAAATTCTTTAAAAGTGCAAATTATACTAATTTTTGCATATTGAAGGAGTCAGAAACTATTCCTAAAAATTCATGCAGAGATGTGATGCTGTTGTTTGCTTTATCAGACTGGAGTATCTTAAAGTAAAATAAGGTACTGTTTTCCTTAAAAAAATAATTCACATCAACCACAGGTCAGATAGAACTTAGTACTGATGCCATTAGGCAGGGCATATACTCTCCACAGCCACACTTGGTCATTTTCTCACACTGGCATCACTTGCTTGGGCTCTTAGTTGTGTAAAAAGTATTGTTTAATATAAGGAGTATTTGGGAGGTGTGTCTAGCACTGATTATCTTTTTACAACGGGCAAAAATGGCTGCCTCCTTCTCAAGTTATTTGTATGTTTGAAATATTAAATAGAAAATGTCCATAACTGAAATGAAATTTCAACCAACAGAGATCTTTTCTTCCTGTGGTTTTAATGTCATCAGGGATTTAGATTACATATCACTGAACTTCTCCATATTATTAAGATCATATTTTATTTTCCTTAAAAATGGGAACTTTTATAAAGAATGGTAAGGTTTACAGAATTAGCAAAAACTACACATTAATATGGGTAAGCAGATCCCTTTAGGGCTACCATCTATCACACAGGGTTTTGTCTTGGGTTAAGAAACCAGGTTTTTGGGAAAAGAGAAAAATCACAAGACAAGGTTAGCAGCATGAAGATCCCCGGTATCTCTATCAGCTCATGGAGAGGGGTGCCAGGCCAGGCCAGTCATCAGCCGTAGTGGGGAAGACCCTGTGCCCCTGTGGGCTCCCTGTTATTGCAGCAATCAAGGGGATGCTATTTTACTATTTGGAGAATACGTTGGCAGCTTCACACCAGGCAGTGTCAGCTTAGCTGGCAGCTGATTACAGGAATTGCCTGGAAAACCAGCTGATCTGCACCTGGATCCTGCATGGCGGTCTGGCCCTCGAAGCCTGTGTGTGGTTACAAACGCCCCTGCTGAGCTAAAAGCCAAGAGTGTTATAGGATATTAAGACTGGCCACCAACCTGCCCCTGGGAGAACTGGGGCCCTCCTCCCGTCCACTTGTGGTCTAGGCAGCTAGGATCCTCACTTAAGGTCATTTTTCAGAAAATCTTATTCTCTGCAAAGCATATTTTACTTACTTGATAAACACACAGGCATTCTAGGAAGCTAAACAAACAAAACTAAGTACTGGAGAGATTTAAGTATATTTTAATTAATTTATTTTAACCTTTACAAAATAGCTGACAATTCAAAACAAGATTAAGAAAAGGAGAGGACAATTTGAAGGGTGATAAGCTTACCTAATTGCTTTAGAAATAAATAGATTTTATGGGAGTTATTCATTAATGCTGTTAGTTTTGTGATGAATGATACAATTTTGAAAAAAAGCTTTTCAAAAGGTTGTTATACCAGATATTATAAGGGGAAAATTTATTTTCAGAAAAATTTTCAATGATTTTTGTATTCAGTTACAATCATCACAAAGGCACCAGTATTTTCACCAATTACTGGGATTTACTGGGAATATAAAGAAGAAACTGCTGTGACTTCATCATTAAAAATACCACTCATCAAATCAGGATTTATGTCTTTGACACATCACCCTTAAAATATGTAAATCTATACAGTCATCTATGTTACCCTGGTACATGGAGCTCAAGGTCATTAGGACCATTGTATGCTTTTAAGTACAGATCTCTTTTTAGAGCCATGACAAAATGCTGAATTAGCCTCAGATGCCTACTGTTTCCATTTTTCAATAGATGAAGAAAAGATTTCTTTTTGAATTCGAGAATTCAAATAATTATATTTGAAAACCAAGGAATATCAGAGACATTCAGTACCTTAGCAACTCAGTAACTTACGGACTGATTTTGCAGCTTGGTATTCCCTGGGTTTGGGCAGGTTTATAATAAACAATGTAAATGGCACTGAAATAAGGGCAGAGAGAGCAAATGACTGCAGTGTCATTTTCTAGTTCATTTTATAGGAAATTGCTGTTTTCCTTATGTATTTAATTTGATGAACTCAAACATTTGAAATATAAATTCACCTACTGATCAAAGAGATACTTTCTTTAAAATAGGATTTGTCTTATTTGTCTTTAATATCCCATGCTTAGAGCTGTATACCAGCTCCTGCAAAACAACAGCTGTTTCACTCATGGGCTTCTATATAAAATGCATGAGAAATGAAAGAGCCCTGACATTTGGACAGAGTTCAGTCCAAATATATTTACATGAAAAAGACTCTTACTTTCTGTTTCTGTTGACACCAAACCATGCAGAGGCACAATTCAGTCACATTCCCTTAAATAGAGCATTCCTGTTCAGAGAATATCACAGACTATGTGTGGTTGGAGTGTTTCCATGAACTGAAGCCACCTGTCCTACAGCCTGCTCTTCCAATACCTGCCAACATTTTGCAATGAGCACAAAGTTCCAGGTGCAAACATATTACATTGCTAATTCTATATCAAGCAGATGTAAAAAAAAATCCAAAACTCTGCCGATTATCTTTCTTATTTGCCACAATTACGGCATTTCTTCCCTGAGTATTCAAGTTTACCTTAATAGGCCAGTGTGTACATATATGTATGTGTGCGTGCATTAAAAATTTTGATATCAAATAAGTATATATTTGTGAGAAATGCAAATTAAAACCACAATGAGATACCACCTCGCACCAGTAAGGATCGCTACCATCCAAAAGACAAACAACAAATGTTGATGAGGTTGTGGAGAAAGGGGAACCCTCCTACACTGCTGGTGGGAATGTAAATTAGTTCAATCATTGTGGAAAGCAGTATGGAGGTTCCTCAAAAAGCTCAAAATAGAAATACTATTTGACCCAGGAATTCCACTTCTAGGAATTTACCCTAAGAATGCAGCAGCCCATTTTGAAAAAGACAGAGGCACCCCTATGTTTATCACAGCACTATTTACAATAGCCAAGAAATGGAAGGAACCTAAGTGTCCATCAGTAGATGAATGGATAAAGAAGATGTGGTACATATACACAATGGAATATTATTCAGCTATAAGAAGAAAACAAATCCTACCATTTGCAACAACATGGGGGGAGATAGAGGGTATTATGCTCAGTGAAATAAGCCAAGCGGAGAAAGACAAGTACCAAATTACTTCACTCATATGTGGAGTATAAGAAGAAAGAAAAACTGAAGGAACAAAACAGCAGCAGAATCACAGAACCCGAGAAGGGACTAACAGTTACCAACGGAAAGGGACTGGGGAGAATGGGAGGGTAGCGAGGGATAAGGGTGGGGAAGAAGAAAGGGGGTATTATGATTAGCATGTATAATGTGGGGGGTAGGGGAAAGGGGAGGGCTGTGCAACAGAGAAGACAAGTAGTGATTCTACAACATCTTACTATGCTGATGGACAGTGACTTTAATGGGGTTTTTGTGGGTGACTTGGTGAAGGTGGGAGCCTAGTAAAAATAATGTTCTTCATGTAATTGTAGATTAATGATAACAAAATTTTAAAAAGTTAGTATCTAATCTTTATTGGCTAAAAAAATAAGAAGTAAAGCTAAGACTAGAAGCTTAATTTATTACGGAATATTGAACTAAGCCAGATATTCTACTCTTCTTTTTTTAAACTATGGGGAAAACTTTTCAGTATCTTCTATGGAACTACAAAACTATGTTATTTTCTGGTCAACTATGAATGATTTTTCTTCAAGTAGTTAATACCCATCATATGGTAAAAAGGAAAGTCTTAAAACATTTAACTTATAGAGACCTCAATGCCTATAGCCTGAAAATCAGTCATGTAAAATATTCCAAGTAGTGGATTTGAAGCCCAGTTTTAGAATAAATCATCCACAACATTCTGAGTTTATTATAAAACACTTATAAGTACTACAGAATTTGCAAAGAGCTTTCACATTATCTAATAAAATGCCTATAACAATACTATAAGATAGGTAAAATTATCTAATGGATTCAAATATAATGTTCAGAGAGGTTACATTTCTCTTCTAAGGTCACAAAGCCAATTAGAAATAGGCAGAATAAAATCCAATTTTTAAACTCAAAACCCTTTATCTTTATCTTTTTTTCCCCCATTTTCAGACTTTACTTTTGAACATATCCCAGGCAAGATACACAAGTCAATTTCTTTAATGTATTAGAAGATATATCATCTCTACTACTTTTCAAATAATTCTACTTTCTCCATGTTTTTTCTTTGGATAATTCCCATTTGATGGCTTTTAAGTCCCAGATTTCTAAACTCTCTGTATTCTACCTCTAAGGATCTGGCTAGGGAAGAATATCTAGACAAGGATGATTCAGTCGGATTTTAAGGCCCTCCCCTCTCAGTGCACTACCTCTCTGATACATACTGCTAATTTCTGCCTTTGATATCATCACTCAGTTACATTACAACCACCTTGAAGAAAGACACAAAATATTTCCAGAAACTTGTCTCGTGATAAACTAAACAGGAAGAATGTTAGTGTTCTTACCAGCATTGAACTCCCAATAACAATTGTTAATTAAATAGTTCAGAGAGTAACAAACAAAACCTGAATGTTTGGAAAGATGGGAATAGCAGGGTTGGTTGGAAAGGTTTTCAATTCATTAAAGAAATGACTATGTTATTTCCTTCATGTTTCCAAGCTATGGAAAATGGTTTTCTTTATCGTGTAGGTATGATTTCAGAAAACAGTAAAGCTGTGGCCATTATTTGCCTTCCTGGTATCAGAGTGCCTGTGTTCTCACCTGAGTCAGCTCTACCCTTACTAATGGATTAAACTTGCTCCCTGAAGCATTATTGCTTCAAATATACCTCATTTGTCTCAAAGCCCTACATGACTTTAATCATTCTTTCTGTTTCATAGGACTCTATATCATGATGTATTTCTGGCATTTATTTTTAATTAACATTTTAACTAAAATTAAAAAGTAATTCATTTTTCTGTAAGTGTTTGTAATATAACATTTTTCTTTAAGATTTTATTAGGAATGATTCAGCTTTCAGTGAATCAAGACAATTGATTTTATTTTGACTTTGCCCTGACTTGAAAATGCTGTCTTCTTTCTCTCTCCTTCCTCCCACTTTCTCTCTACCCTCTCTCCCTCTATTCACACCCCACCCACAATATCTCCCTTCCTTTCGTTCCCCTATCCTGAATGTGTCTACATTTGTTGTAGGAAAACAGCCTAGTGAGAAAGAAGGATTTTAATTCTGAATGTGCTATTAACTTCTTATTTGGCCTTTAGAAAATCACTTAACCTCTGAAAGTCACATTTTCTTCACTACTATAATGAAGAGAGTATTATCACTTTATTATAAAAGGGTTTTGAAAGAATGACTAAGAATTATAATATGCCTATAAAACAAAGCTATAAATAATAATTAAATCTGTGAGCTGTAGCTCTGAAATATCCAGGTTATATTTTCAAAATCATAGCATAATTCTATATAACTCTTTCACTATAGTGATGTATAAAATTAATTCTGGAAATACATATTGGAACAAGGAAAAAAGTCTCAGTATTTCCTTAAATAATAATAAAATATGGTTCATTGGCTTTCAGGGGCTCTGTAGTAAAGTGAAGGAGAATAAAGTCTTTGGAATTAGACAGAATTGTTTTCAGATTCCAGTAGGCCACTTTTTGTTTGACCTTGGAGAACCAGCTTTACTTCTAAATGTCCCAGTTTCTTCATCATTAATATAAGGATGGTATTGCTTAGATATGAAAGAAAGTGTGTGAATCATTTCTCATCATTTCTAATAATGTACGTGTATAGTAGCAAATGATATATAATTTGTAGGAAAAAACACTTCTGATTTCTTAAAAATAAATGTTTCTTATATTGGGCTAAAACATTACTAATCTTGAAATATATTATTTTTGATAGACAACACTCCTAGATTCTTAGACCTCTCATTGTAAAACTTGAGAAGGTATACTTGTATGGTTCATAAAATTTTGATTATTTTTAGTTCTTAGTATTCAAAGTCTATATTTTTTAAGAGAGAATAACAAGAGATTTGACATTCATACTAGTTATATATCAGAGGGGTAAATGAAGGCCAGCAGGTGTATGAATAGCTTTATCTATCTAGTCAAAGGTTGATCTCACTTCCTTTAAATAACTATGTTTGCAGCTTAACAAACACCATGGCTTGATAGGGTATTCAGCAAATATAAATAAAATTTTAAATTATCTTATTTAAAAAGGCAGCTAAAAATAACTTATAGAAAAGATGAAATGGGAAATTAATAGAAAAAATTTGGACACCTGAAACCACTTTTAGTAACCATTCAAATGTAAAATAGTTTCAAAATAAAACTATAATACTGAACTAAATATAAAAGGATATTACTAAATATAGCACATCCAATGCATCTAATGCCAATTTTTAAAGTGCCATACAAAAGTAAACACTGATTTTCATAGAACATTCTTTATGTGCTAGAACAATGTTGAGTCATTTACATGTACTACCTATTGAATCCTTATGTGACTTATTTTTAGATAAGGAACCTCAGGTACAAGTAACATAAAAGAAACCAGTTTACTGTCCCATATAACACAGATGGTCAATGGAATGGCTTGGATTTAAATTAAGGTCCATAAGGTCCATTTGAATCCAGAAATCCATTGACTGACTGTGTTCTAAGCATCATCAATGGATCAAGAAAATAGCAGATCTGCTTTGACTGGCCTCCTTATTGTCCCTTCTACCTATTGACACCAGCTCAAAAGTTTCTGTGGAGTCATAATTTTTGTAGTTTTCATTTGGTGAATAATACTTTCGCACACTTTGTAGTTTAGAACGTTTTTATACAATTCAAAAATCACTTCCCAGTTACACCTCCTTCCTTATAGCACTCCCTTTTCAAAAGCACTATGAGCCACTTTGAGTGTGAGAATTAAAACAGACTGCTTTTTTCATTCATTTAATATACAAGTTGAATTTAACTGTGATTAAACTAAGAATTTTAAATTCAGTTTCCTCATTTCACAAATTTTAAACCATATCTATTAAACATATTTCTCAAAACATTTAAAAATTATACAAATAATAAAGTACGATTGGCAATATTTTTACAAAAAATATGATACATATAAATATAAAAATAATGAAAATATAATACATTTGTTATTATTTGAATTGTTTGTTTAGGACAACTCTTACTAACTTCTGGATAATGTGCTCACTAGCATAAGTCACATGGAAAAGTTAAATAAGACATCAATGATTTTATCATAAAATGTAACTTGAGACATGAAATAGCAACATTTATCATATTCATCCCATTGCAATATCGTCATTGTTTTCAGAAAAGAAAGGATTATAATATACAACTTTGAGTTAATTAGCCCTTTATGTCTTTTAAGAACCAGTCTGACATACCTATGTGGTCTAAAGATGATCATACCTACTTTCCTTCTGCTTTGATTTCTTGTATTTCACAGATATTGCATTTTTTACAAATCAAAGGTTTACAGCATCCCTGCATTAAGCAAGTCTATCAGCACCATTTTTTTCCAATAGCATTTGCTTATTTCATGTGTCTGTGTAGTTCATGATAATTCTCTCAATATTTAAAGCATTTTCATTATTATTATATTGTGGTGACCTGTGATCAGTGATCTTTGATATTACTACGGTTATTGTTTTGGAACACCTCAAACCACACCCATATAAGCTAGTGAACTTAATAAATGTGTGTCTTCTAACTGTTCTACTGAGAAGCCATTTCCCATCTTTCCTTCTCCTTAAGTCTCCCTACTCCCTGAGATGCAGCAATATTGAAATTAGGCCAATTAATAACCTTATAATGGCCTTTAAGAGTTCAAGTGAATGAAGGGTTGAAGTGTCTTTCCTTTAAATCAAATCAAGAAATGACTAAGCTAAATGAAGGAGAAATGTCAAAAAGTAAGATAGGCCACAAGCTAGTCCTCTTGTGCCAAACAGCCAAGTTATGAATGCAATGTAAAGTTCTTGGAGGAAATTAAAAATGCTACTCCAGTGAACACAAAAATGATAAGAAAACAAAACCACTTCATTGGTGATCTGGAGAAAGCTTTATTGATCTAGATAGAAGATCAAACCAGAAACAATAACATTCCCTTAAGAATTTTTAAATGCCTAAATCTAGAGTAAGACCCTAACTCTTTTTGATTAGAGAGGCTAAAAGAGGTGAGGAAACTGCAGAAGAAAAGTTTGAATATAGCACAGCATGGTTCATGAGGTTTAAGGAAAGAAGCCATCTTCATAACATCAAAGTGCAAGGTGAATCATCAAAAGCTGATGGAGAAGCTACAGCAAGTTATCCAAAAGATCTATCTGAGATCATAAATGAAGGTGGCTACACTAAACAACAAATTTTCAGTCTAGACAAAAAAAGCCTTATATAGCAAGAAAATGCCATGTAGGACTTTCATAGCTAAAGAGGAAAAGTCAATTCCTGACTTCAAAGAACAGGTTGACTCTCTTTTTTAGCAGCTAAAGCAACTGGTGACTTTAAATTGAAGCCAATACTCATTTATCATTCTGAAAATCCTAGGGCCTTTAAGAATTATGCTGAGTGTATTCTGCCTGTGCTTTGCAAACAAAACAGCAAAGCCTGGATGACAGGACTTCTGTTTACAACATGATTCACTGAATAGTTTAACCCCACTGTTCAGATCTAACTGCTCAGAAAACATGATTCCTTTCAAAATATTACTGCTTATTGACAATATACCTGGTCCCTAAGACCTCTGATAAAGATGTACAATGAGATTAATGTTGTTTTCATGACTGCTAACAAAACATCCATTCTGTAGCCCATGGATAAAGAAGTAGTTTCAACTTTCAAGTATTATTTAAGAAGGATATTTCATAAGGTTATAGCTGCCATAGATGGTAATTCCCATGATGCATCTGGGAAAAGTCAACTGAAGACCTCTGGAAAGGATTCACCACTCTAAATGCCATTAAGAACACACATTCATGGAAGATTCATGGAAGAGGTCTGAATATCAACATTAACAGGAGTTTGGAAGAGGTTGATACCAGCCCTCATGGATGTTTTGAGGGGTTCAAAACTTCAGTAGAGGAACTAACAGCAGATATGATCTGGAAATAGCAAGAAACCTAGAATTAAAAGTAGAACCTGAAGATGTGACTGAATTGCTGTAATTTCATGATAAAACTTGAACAGGTAAAGAGTTGCTTATGCATGGATGAGCAAAGAGAGTGGTTTCTTGAGATGAAATCTGTTGCTGGTAAAGATGCTGTAAAGATTGTTAAAATGACAACAGAAGGTTTAGAGTATTACATAAACTGAATTGATAAAGCAGCAGCAGGGCTGATAGGATTAACTCCCATTTTGAAAAAAGTTCTCTTTGGATAAAATGCTATCAAGCAGAATCTCATGCTAAACCAGAAATTTTTGTGAAAGGAAGAGTCAATTTATGCAGCAAACCTCATTGCTGTCTTATTTTAAGAAGTTGCCACAGCCACTCCAGCCTTTAGCAGCCATGTTCCTCATC
Organism: Manis javanica; assembly: GCF_040802235.1. Lineage (NCBI taxonomy): Eukaryota > Metazoa > Chordata > Mammalia > Pholidota > Manidae > Manis > Manis javanica. Next base: position 56,582,736 of record NC_133163.1, on the reverse strand, counting down.
TGTCAGCAGCCAGCATCAAGGCAAGACCCTCCACCAGTAAAAAGACTACAACTTGCTGAAAACTCAGTGATAGCATTTTTAGCATTAATGTATTTTTGAATTAAGGTATGAACTTTATTTTTAGTCATAATGGCATTGTATACTTAAAAGACTAGAGTGTAGTGTAAGTATACTTTCATATCCACTGGAGAACAAAAAAATTCATTTTACTTGCTTTATTGAAAAACCTGCTTTCATGTGGTAATCTGGAAACAAATCTGAGCTATTTCCAAGATATTCCTGGAGATACACACAAGGACACTTATCAATGGATAGTAATAGTGCAAATTCACAAAGAAAGACATACAAATATTGAAATTTGTGCTATATTCCACTTTTTGTTTTTGGTGTTCAGCTGGGCATGAAAAGTACAGAGTGCTTACAACTGATATTAATCCAGTAATCCAATGATGGGTCTTATGAAGAATTACAAATAGGCTCTGCTCTCTACATTTCACTGACAACAATTGATTTCATGCTATGAGATTAACACTTGATTTTTTTCTGTCAAAGCTGAATATATGTTTTCCTTTTCCCTGAATATTACACTATACTTAAGAATAAACTATTATGACTTGTGCTTTAGCTTTTCTGAATCCAGGTTCATCTCTGCCTTCCACAAATTTATAAATAAAAACTACCATGTGGAAGAGTATGGAGCCCGGTTAACATTTTAACTTGCTTCATGTTCAGCTGTAAGTAAAAAGTTTTTCTTAGTTTACAGATACATAAATATCTCATACAGATGCCATTTTTATTAGTCTTTTTAATTAGAGCATCCCTGTTTAATGCATTCAGACTTAACAGAAAACAACCCAATGAAACTCTTCTGTGTATAAAAGTTCTGAAAACATTTAAAGTATACAGAAAATAGGAACGCTGAAATTAAAAGGGGCCAAAACAAAATTAGCTTTTGATAAATAAGATTATGAAGGAAAGTTGTATTGCTTTTTTCACTAGGAGATTGGTATCCAGGAAAATTATTTTCTCAGACTGATTTTCATCATGCCTAAACAAACTATATTTGCTTTCAAATAAGTACATTTATATTTGTATTTCATGACCCATTCAGGAAACACAAAATAAAGTGGAATGTTAGGTATACTAATTTATAAAGATTATACATACTGAAGGTCATTGTTACTGATAGGTGTTTTTAGACTCATTTAGATACCTTTTCCTAAGAAAATTGTGATTGGATATCATAGATATATGTAAGATTATCTCTTTTTTTCTTCATTTGTTCCATTTCTAATGGAACTGTCCCAACAGAACTAAAATATGTGCAATTCTCCTCTGTTTAAAAATGAAATTCCCCCTTGATACCAGTTTTCCCATTCAGAACACTGCTACCCTTGGCTCTCTTCCATTCCTTTTTCACTGAGACTGATTAGTTTGAATACAATATGGAAGGGAAAGAAAAGGTGTTGCTGTTTTCTGCTTCCATTAAATACGTGATGCATGTAAATGAATATATACATATATATATATATATATATATATATATATATATATATATATATATAGCAAATGTTCTAATTAATCACATCCACACTCTCTATAATACATTTTTCTCAGCTACTCTTATTTTTTGCAAGGTTTTACCACCAGTTGGAAATACCAGGGTACTTATCTTTTGTTTAAAGCTCTCTAATTATTTATCTCAAGAAGAAAAACAAAATCATTATGCATGGTAATTTGGCATTGTCTGAAGAACTGCTCCTCTTTCTCTTCTCTTCTTTCCTTAAACATTTGTTGAATGCCGTTGGTGAACTATGGGCTGTGGATGCAAAGCCAAATCATACAGCTTTCTGGCTGTCAAGAAGTTTATTATCTGATTTAGAAAGTTTCAAGTTAGAGTATGACTACTATTTTAGAAAAATTCTTCTAACAACTTTGTAGAGGATAGAGGCAAACCTAGATTCAGGGGGGCCAATTTTATGACTCCTGAAATCATTTAAGAAAAAAATACAGAAGGCACAGGGAACAGGATAAGAAAGCAGCTAGAAGGGAAAGAAAATGAGAAGATGAACATGGACAGACTAACACTGACATCTAAAAGAGGGGCAGGGGGAAACAAGCTCAGCTTAAGGGACCTTGCTTAATACTTAGAATGTAGCAGGAATAACATGATCAAGAGCCAATGAGAATGTCAAGAGAACCAGATCAACAGCATTTGCTTAAGGTACTATAGGCAAAGTAAAACAAAATATTTAGTTCAATTTGGTAATTAGGTATTACTGACTTTTTTCAGAAATAGTTGTGGTTGTTGATAGGTTTAAGTCTAGTTTCAGTATTTTGAAGAGAATACAGAAGGTAAGAGAATGAAGACAACACAGTATGTGTCAGAGGATAGGCCAGCAGAGAAGCTTAAATAACATCTCTTTCTTATGGAAACAAAGAAAAATGAGCTGTTTATAAAGCTGATTTTAACCATGTGCAAATATTAGTGATCTTATAAAGAAAGTATTAAACAAGTTACCATTCATTCTACACCTCTTTATTTAGGCCTTTTCTTGTGTCCCATTCTGTTCTAGATGCTGAGAGCAATCCTCATAGAGCAATGAACAAGTGGAAAAGGTCACTGTTTTCATTAGAATAATTAATAATAAAAGTTAATGCACTAGATAATTTCAGAAACTATTAAATGCTATGGGAGAAATGTGGTAGTTCTTGATTGGGGAGTAGGAGCAAAGCTCAATTTAGTGATCTATGTAGGGCTTAATGAGGAGATGAAATGGGAGCTGAGGCCTGAATGAGAGGGAGGCAGTCATGCAAAGGTGTTGAGTGGGAGGGGCCTCCTAGGCAGACGCAATAGCAAATGCAGAAGTAAACGGCGCATGTTTGAAGAACAAAGGAAAGGCAGTTTTAAAGCAACAAGATCTAGATTTAGAGATGCTGAGATCCCTTTTATTCCCATAACTATCAATATATTTTACCAATATTCATTTGCCAAGGCCTTGACACATGTCAACACTGGGAGTTATGTACAGCTAAGGGAATAACTATTTTCACTACTTTCTCAACTATTTAGTTTAATGATAGAAATGAATTAAAAGTTTCTAATGAAATGCTTATTTCCCTACAAATGCCTGCCACCACTGAAGGGCCACTGAAGAAGAAACAACAGTTTGATATAAAGGCCATTCTGTTACCAAATTCAATCAAAGTATTTCTGGCCTGCAAAAGTGATAGGACTCTAGGGGGAAATATCATTTTCCCACTGTTTTCAGACTAAGACTAGATCTACTATAACTTTTCGATAAAAATCACTAGTTCTCCCTTACTGATTTTCTTCAAAAGATGAGTATCATGAAAACCAAGAACTAGTCAGTGATTCATCAGTTCTTTAAATAGCATGGGGAAGTCTGCTTGTAATCAAACTATCTTTGAAAAGACACCTTCATTTTTCTATTAAGTTGCTTGTCAGTTTTTTCAAGTGTTTTTGAAACATTTCTATGTTTCCCATTTTTTTACTAACACCTTTTTTTCTCAGTATCAATATGTGAATCTCAGTTTGAATACGATCCCTTTTCATACTTGGAAAAAAACAGCTATGCTTGAAATCTCCATTCCTCACTTTGTATTTTTCCTTGTCAGGTTGAAAACCATTCCTGAAGGCTGCCAATGACTTACATCTCATTTCATCTTCCAACAGTAAATTCTCTGTTTTTATCTCACTCTATTAAGAGTATAGTTTATCACAGTTGGTCATTCCCTACTTTGTGACAACTGCGGCAGCCACAAAGATGTGTCATTTGATTCCTTTTCAAGAAAAGAATGGTCGTCCAGCTGCAAGGAGTGAAAGTGACGGACAGTCTCCAGCTATTTGCTCCTTCAGTTCATGCACTTATAGAATGATCCTTAGTCAATAATTGAGATAGGGCATAGGTACAAAGCCAAGACATTTTCTCCCAATATGGGACTCCTGTTACAGGCAATCTTTGCTTCAATGTACAGGCTGTGATTTATCAGGTCCATATCACAGTCTGATAGCTTCCCTTGCACAGTCCTGCTTCCTCAACTTTTTCTTTCAAAAGTGTTACACCCCCCAAAACCTTGTAATGTCCTAACTTCAATTCAGTGTCTGTTTCTTAGAGAATCTAATTTGCATTAATAATTCACATGCTTCCTACCCACTGCTGTGCTTGGTGTCTTGAACTAACTCAACAGAGCTGCTTTACAAATTTTCATGCATTTTGTGAACCATTTATTAAACACAACCATTATAACAATTAAATTGTATAAATAGTATTAAAAACAAAAGTAATGAATACTCAAAACTTATTAGTCCTAAATATTTTACTACATTTTACTACAGAGGTTATTTAGTCCTGTTGCGTGTGTATGGTGGAAATGCACTATAATGTCCTACTGTGTGTCTCTTTCCAACTCCGCCTTCAGTGACATCACTTGGGTAAATTGAAATAAGCCACAGTGGGAGTGTTGACACCATAGGAATTGGCAATCACTACAGAGCCATTCCCCCACCCCTCTGTAAGTCAGTTGTTAAAACATTTACCAGTACACCAATGTCCCTTTCTGATTGCTCCTTCCCAATTTCTCTTTAGTTTTCCTCATTTATCATTATTGTCACTGTACCCATAAGGCTCTGGAGTTTGCCCTCCTCTCTAGCTCTGCTTCTGTGTTAGAGCTTCGATCTAACCCTATGATATAGATATACAGCTAATCAACTTTCTCAAGCAAACTTCCCAGCAATCCCTAGCATCTTCCAGCATGCTTTTATCTTGTGATAGCAGAACCTGCATGATGCATCAGAGCATCCACTTTCATGTTCCTTGGCCATGCCAAGTTTATTACTATATCATGACCTTTACATTTGCTTTTCTTTCTTTATGAATGTTTTTCTCTAGATCTTCAGGTGGCTACTTCCATTCTATCTCTCAAGTCTCATGCCAAATGCCCTTCATAAAAGATGGCATGCCTTCTTGACCTTCCCAGCTAAATAAGCACCAGACCCTCTTCTTTTAATTTTTACTTTTCATTATACTTGTATATATGTCAAATTATAGAAAGCATTGAGATGCTTATTTTGAGGTCTATAGAATATAAACCATTAAGGAGAGGGTTGTACTTTGTTCACTCCATTTCCTTAGTGCCTAGATGAATCCCTGGAAAATATTAAGAAATCAAAACAATGTGCTATATAACTAATATATTACAGTGCTACAGAAGTATTTGCCTAATAATTTTATAATTTCATGGTGTAGGTATCAGCTTGCTGTCTTAAAAAGAAAATTAAATATCTTGTCACTGAACTATGAATCAAAGTAGAGGTGTTGACATCATCAATGAAATAGTATTTCTATAATAACAGTAGTGTCACTGCTCTACAGTTTTTTCAATACATATATGTAAGCTCAACAACTATGGTTATACAAAGTTAGGCACTGCGATTTTACAGAAAGGAAAAAAGCACTTAGTAAAAAAAAAAACTTCTTTGTCTCTAAATACTCTTTTCTGCCATACCCTTGGATTATCTGATGAAATAACATATTTAGGTAATTGAATTGGAATCATGAGACAACGACAAGAATTAATCTGGTCAAATTCAAAGAACAATTTCTCACAATTGTACAGCTTTTCTTTGTCAGCTCTACTTGTCATATGAGGTAATGGGAATTGTTTCATAGTACTGGAGATTACTTTAATCATGTAATGGTTATAGATTTGCTCTAACAGAAATACAGTTAATGTTCAAATAGGCGGATATGTTCTAACTGCCATAATTCCCTTGAAACTAGCGTAGCTTGAAATGGTTATCAGCCAGTCAAATTGTTTCATTTGTTTTTGTTATGCTCCATTTGGTATCTTACTACAATGCTACATATTGTCAACTTGTAAATATGCCATTTACCTGTTCAAGGAGAGAACTGACCTTTTATGAAGGTTAACTCCAGGGAGAGAAAAAGAATTAGGGCCCTACAAATCAATAAGCATGTAGCCTTTACCATAGAATACCAATTTTATGACCATTTAACTACATTATTTTTTCATTATAGCAGAGCAATATATATTTGCTACAAAAACAATGTAAATACTTTGACTCATCATATTGACACATATATGAAATGCCTTAATAGGTATGCTTAAGATAGAATACAATTGAAAAAGAAGTCTATCAAGAAGAGATTTACACTAGTGTTCAATTTGTTATGCAGTCCATTCAGTGCCTGGTGCTCCTGTTGACAACAAATTGGATTTTGCTCTGAGATTGTTGAATAATTTTAGATGTTATTCTGTACATCATGTATATTATCTTGCTGCTTTTGGCACTGTGAACAATAGTAAAGCTCACAATAAATTCGTAATTATACAGGTCAGAAATCATTTTAATGTAGATAGATTTTTGAACACATTAAAATAATGAATTACTGAAATCAAAAAAGGCATGATTAATCAGTAAAATCTCTTTATGGACTTGGATCTTTATTCTAAGGCTGCAGTATAAATAATCCTTTCAAAGATTATATTCATAAACATTTACAATTTATTTTCTTAACAATTAACAATTTCCAGCCTTGTTTAAAGATCTAAGAACATGAATATGTACATATAGCTAAAGAAATAATTTAAATTTTAAAGATATTCAATCTTATTTCTGCAAGAATGAATTCTGTACTTCTTTCTAAAATTTTTTTTTGGTTTATATCCTGTTTTATTTGTATTTATAAAAGCTTTTGTTCTCCAATACCCTAACAGTCTGGAGATGTGAAAGAGGTTGCAGTGAGGACTGAAGCATTGAGGCTACCACCTTTTCCTTCAGCAAATATTACCTCTGCCACTTTTCCATGTTCCATCAAAAAGAAACAGTGATATCAGGTTCTCATCCTGGATTTTCAATTAAACTGATGAAAGTACATAACTTTTAACTCTTTTTGAGTGTTAGGAGAAGACAGTATGTATCTATTTTTTTTTCTCCAGGATACTTAATGGTCATCCTAGAAACTAAAGAAGCCATGTAAAGGATATTCCTTGAAGTTTGTTGTTATTTTCTGTAAACTCTGGAGTAAAGGTAAAAGAGTATTAGCCTCTGTATAAGGGTTTTTGGATGAGAAACATTGTTAATATTTTCCTAATCCTAAAAAATAGCCCAGACCACATTGGTATGCTTTGTAAGTAAATAAGTCATTAATATACACAATGGAGGTGAGATAAATTAGTACTGGTCTGTTTATTAGGACTAGAGTAGTGTATTTATTCCTCTTGCCAAATGTTATCTCCTTAAGAAATATAAAGCAGTTGAGCCAATGTAAGATTAATCCATTTATACCACATAAACACTAACAATTCCTCTTTTAATGTTTTACCTTTCCTGGGGAGGGCTAATTGGAGAGCTACTTGGCCATATTAGAAATTAGATAAGAAATGATAGGGTCCTTTCTGTTCAACTATTTATTTTTATTTTATTCCTTTTTAAAATAAATTCGTACACATTACTCCCACTTCCTCTCTCTCTCTTTTTCTCACACACCCATTTTACATTGCAGAATGTAATCTACCATGAGAAGAATGTGAACAATATTGTGAATTTAAAAAAAAACAGTATCAAAGGTCAGAATGAATTTTCTTTTTTTTAAAATTTTTTATTAAGATATGATTGATATACACACTTATGAAGGTTTCACATGAAAAACAATGTGGTTAATACATTTACCCATATTGTCAAGTCCCCACCCATACCCCATTGCAGTCACTGTCCATCAGTGCAGCAAGTTGCCAGAGATCCACTATGTCCCTTCTCTGTGATACACTGTTCTCCCCGTGATTCCCCACACAATGTGTACTAAACATAATATCCCTCAGTTCCCTTCTTCCTCCCTCCCCACCCACCCTCCCACAGCCCTCCCCTTTGGTAACCACTAGTTCATTCTTGGAGTCTGTGAGTGCTGCCATTTTGTTCCTTCAGTTTTGTTTCATTGTTTTACTCCACAAATGAGGGAAATCATTTAGCATTTGTCTTTCTCTGCCTGGCTTATTTCACTGAGCATAATGTCTTCCACCACCATTCATGATGTTCCAAATGGTAGGATTTGTTTTTTTCTTATAGCTGAATAGTATTCCATTGTATATATGTACCACATCTTCTTTATCCATTCATCTACTGATGGACACTTAGGCTACTTCCATATCTAGGCTATTGTAAAAAGTGCTGCAATAAACATAAGGGTGCATATGTCTTTCTGAATCTGAGAAGTTGTATTCTTTGGGTATATTACAAGGAGTGGGGTTCCAGCGTCAAATGGTATTTCTATTTTTAGTTTTTTGAGGAATCTCCATATTGCTTTCCACAATGGTTGAACTAGCTTACATTCCCAACAGCAGCGTCGGAGTGTTCCCCTTTCTCTGCATCCTCGCAAGCATTGTTGTTCTTAGTCTTTTAGATGCTGGCCATCCTTACTGGTATGAGGTGATATCTCATTGTGGTTTTAATTTGCATTTCTCTGATGATTAGAGATATGTGGAGCATCTTCTCATGTGTCTGTTGGCCATCTGAATTTCTTCTTTAGTGAACTGTCTCTTCATATCCTTTGCCCATTTGTTAATCGGGTTATTTGCTTTCTGGGTGTTGTGGTGTGTAAGTTCTTTATATATTTTGGATGTTAACCTCTTGTCGGATATGTAATTGACAAATACATTCTCCCATACTGTAGGACGCCTTTTTGTTTTGTTGATGATGTCCTTTGCCGTACAAAAACTTTTTAGTTTGATGTAGTCTGAAGAGTTCTTTTTTGCTTTTGTTTCCATTTCATGAGGAGATGGGTTCATGAAAAAGTTACTCATGCTTATATTCAGGAGATGTTTGCCTATGTTGTCTTCTAAGAGTTTTATGGTTTCATGACATACATTCAAGTCTTTAATCCATTTAGAGTTTACATTAGTGTATGGGGTTAAACAGTAATCCAGTTTCATTCTCTTGCATGTAGCTGTCCAGTTTTGCCAACACCAGCTGTTGAAGAGGCTGTCATTTTCCTATAGTATGTCCATGGCTCTTTTATCATATATTCATTGGCCATATATGGTTGAGTTTATATCAGGGCTCTCTATTCTGTTCCATTGGCCTACGGGTCTGTTCTTGTGCCAGTACCAAATTGTCTGGATTACTGTGGATTTGTAGTAGAGCTTGAAGTTGGGGAGCATAATTCCCCCTGCTATATTCTTCCTTCTCGGGATTGCTTTGGCTATTTGAGGTTTTTTGTGGTTCCATATGAATTTTCAGATGATTTTCTCTAGTTCGTTGAAGAATGCTGTTGGTATGTTGATAGGAATTGCATTACATCTATAGATTGCTTTAGGCAGGATGGCCATTTTGACAATATTAGTCCTTCCTATACATGAGCATTGGATGTGTTTACATTTGTTGGCATCTTTTTTATTTCTCTCATGAGTGTCTCGTAGATTTCAGAGTATTGGTCTTTCACTTCCTTGGTTAGGTTTATTCCTAGGTATTTTATTCTTTTTGATGCTATTGTGAATGGAACTGTTTTCCTTATTTTCTCCCTGCTAGTTCCTTGTTAGTGTATAGGAATGCCACAGATTTCTGTGTATTAATTTTGTATCCTGCAACTTTGCTGAATTCAGATATTAGATCTAATAGTTTTGCAGTGGATACTTTAGTGTTTTTTTATGTACAATATCATGTCATCTGCAAACAGGGACAGTTTGACTTCTTCCTTGCCAATATGGATGTCTTTTATTTCTTTGTGTTGTCTGATTGCCATGGCTAGGACCTCCAGTTCTATGTTGAATAGAAGTGGGGAGAGTGGGCATTCCTTGTGTTGTTCCCAATCTTAAAGGAAAAGCTTTCAGCTTCTCGCTGTTAAGTATAATGTTGGCTGTGGGTTTGTCATATATGGCCTTTATTATGTTGAGGTACTTGCCCTGTATACCCATTTTGTTGAGAGTTTTTATCATGAATGGACGTTGAATTTTGTCAAATGCTTTTCCAGCATCTATGGAGATGATCATGTGGTTTTTGTCCTTCTTTTTGTTGATGTGGTGGATGATGATGATGGATTTTTGAATGCTGTACCATCCTTGCATTCCTGGAATAAATCCTACTTGATCATGATGGATGATCTTTTTGATGTATTTTTAAATTCGGTTTGCTTATATTTTGTTGAGTATTTTTGCATCTATGTTCATCAGGGATATTGGTCTGTAATTTTCTTTTTTGTGGTTTCTTAGCTTGACTTTGGTATTAGAGTGATGCTAGCCTCATAGAATGAGTTTGGAAGTGTTCCCTCCTCTTCTATTTTTTGGAAAACTTTAAGGAGAATGGGTATTAGGTCTTCACTAAATGTTTGATAAAATTCAGCGGTGAAGCCATCTGGTCCAGGGGTTTTGCTCTTAGGTAGATTTTTGATTACCAGTTCAATTTCATTGCTGCTAATTGGTCTGTTCAGATTTTCTCGTTCTTTCTTGGTCAGCCTTGGAAGGTTGTATTTTTCTACAAAATTGTCCATTTCTTCCAGGTTATCCAGTTTGTTAGCATATACGTTTTCATAGTATTATCTAATAATTCTTTGTATTTCCAAGATATCTGTACTGATCTTTTCTTTCTCATATCTGATTCTGTTTATGGGTGTAGACTCTCTTTTTTTCTTGATAAGTCTGGCTAGGGGTTTATCTATTTTGTTTATTTTCTCGAAAAACCAGCTCTTGCTTTTGTTGATTCTTTCTAGTGTTTTATTCTTCTCAACTTTATTTATTTCTACTCTATTCTTTATTATGTCCCTCCTTCTACTGACTTTGGGCCTCATTTGTTCTTCTTTTTCTAGTTTCATTAATTGTGAGTTTAGACTGCTTATATGGGATTGTTCTTCTTTCTTGAGGTAGGCCTGTATTGCAATATACTTTCCTCTTGGCACAGCCTTGGCTGCATCCCACAGATTTTGCAGTGTTGAATTATTGTTGTCATTTGTCTCCATATATTGCTTGATCTCTGTTTTTATTTGTATCATTGATCCCTTGGTTACTTAGGAGCATGTTGTGAAGCCTCCATGTGTTTGTGGGCTTTTTCATTTTCTTTGTGGAATTTATTTCTAGTTTCATAGCTTTGTGATCTGAGAAACTGGTTGGTACAATTTCAATATTTTTGAATTTACTGTGGCTCTTTTTCTGGCCTAGTATATCATCTATTCTTGAAAATGTTCCATGTGTACTTGAGAAGAATGTGTATTCTGTTACTTTTGGGTGTAGAGTTCTGTAGATGTCTGTTAGGTCCATCTGTTCTATTGTGTTGTTCAGTGCGTCTGTCTCCTTACTTATCTTCTGTCTGGTTGATCTGTCCTTCAGAGTGAGTGGAGTGTTGCAGTCTCCTAGAATGAATGCATTGCATTCTATTTACCCTTTTAATTCTGATAGTATTTGTTTCACATATGTGGGTGCTCCTGTGTTGGGAGCATAGATATTTATAATGGTTATATCTTCTTGTTTGATTGACCCCTTTATCATTATGTAATGTGTTCTTTGTCTCTTGTTACTTTCTGTGTTTTGAAGTCTATTTTTTCTGATACAAGTATTGTAACACCTGCTTTTTTCTCTCTGTTAGTTGCATGAAATATCTTTTACCATCCCTTCACTTTTACTCTGTGTATGTCTCCGGGTTTAAGTGAGTCTCTTTCAGGCAGCATATAGGTGGGTCTTGCTTTTTTTATCCATTCAGTGAGTCTGTGTCTTTTGATTGGTGCATTCAGTCCATTTACATTTAGGGTGATTATCGATAGGTATGTACTTATTGCTATTGCAGACTTTATATTCATGGTTAGCAAAGGTTCCAGATTACTTTCCTTACTATCTAAGAGTCTAACTTAACTCACTCAATATGCTATTATAAACACAATCTAAAGGTTCTTTCCTTTTTATCCTCTTTCTTCTTCCTCCTCCATTCTTTATATATGTTATCATATTCTGTACTCTGTCTATCTCTCGATTGACTTTGGGGATATTTAATTTAATTTTCCATTTGCTTAGTAATTAACTGTTCTACTTTCTTTACTGTGCTTTTATTTCCTCTGGTGACAGCTACTAAACCTTAGGAACACTTCCATCTATAGCAGTCCCTCCAAAATAGACTTTAGAGATGGTTTGTGGGAGGTAAATTCTCTCAGCTTTTGCTTATGTGGAAATTGTTTAATCCTTCCTTCAAATTTAAATGACAATCTTGCCAGATAAAGTAATCTTGGTCCCAGGCCCTTCTTCTTCATTGCATTAAATGTATCATGACACCCCATTCTGGCCTGTAAGGTTTCTGCTGAGAATTCTGATGCTAGCCTGATGGGCTTTCCTTTGTATGTGATCTTATTTCTCTCTCTGGCTTCTTTTAATAGTCTGTCCTTATCCTTGATCTTTGCCAATTTTATTACTATATGTCTTGGTGTTGTCTTCCTTGGTTCCCTTGTGTTGGGAGATCTGTGGACCTCCATGGCCTGAGAGACTATCTCCTTTCCCAGACTGGGGAAGTTTTCAGCAACTACCTCCTCAAAAACACTTTCTATCCCTTTCTCTCTCTCTTCTTCTTCTGGTACCCCTATAATGTGAATATTGTTCCTTTTGGATTGGTCACACATTTCTCTCAATATTCTTTCATTCTTAGAGATCCTTTTTTCTCTCTGTGCCTCAGTTTCTTTGTATTCCTCTTCTCTAGTTTCTATTTCATTTATCATCTCCTCCACTGTATCCAACCTGCTTTTAATACCCTCCATCATGCTCTTCAGCAATTGAATCTCCAACCTAAATTCATTCCTGAGTTCTTGAATATCTTTCTATACCTCCAGTAGCATGTTGATGATTTTTATTTTGAACTCCCTTTCAGGAAGAGTCATAAGGTCCATGTCATTTACATCTTTCTCTGGAGTTATATTAATTTTACTCTGGACCAGGTTCCTTTGGTATTTCATATTTGTATATGGTACCCTCTAGTTTCCAGAAGCTCTACTCTGCAGCTGCTCAGCCCCTGAAGCAATGTCGGGGTCGCAGGGGAACAGTATTGGTGCCTGAGGTGAGGAAAGAGCTGTTTCCTGCTTCCCAGCTGCTGTGCCTGTCTCCACTGCCTGAACCAGTGGGCCAAGCACACAGGTATAATCTTTTGTCCCAGAGCAGCCAGATATGGATCCCTGCTTTCCACAAGCAGCTGGAATCTCAGTCTCTCCAGGAATTCTGCCTGTATTAGCTTTCCAACCCCATAATCACATGAGTATCATTAAAGTACCATGAAATGTAGGTTTGTGCTCCCTGAGCAGATCTCCTGAGCTAGGTATTCAGCAGTCCCAGGCCATCGACTCTCTCCCTGCTACATTTCTCTTCCTCCTGCCAGTGAGCTGAGGTGGGGGTAGAGCTTGGGTCCCCCTGTCCACAGCTTGGTAGGTTACCCCGTTTCGTGAGGTCTGCTCCTTTCTCCAGGTATATGCAGTCTGGCGTTATCCTCTTTCCTGTTTCTCTTTCAGAATTAGTTGCACCAAGTATATTTTCTAATTGTATATGGTTTTAGGAGGAAGCCTCTGTCTCTCCTTTCATGTAGCCATCTTTAATCCCCTTGGAATAAATTTTCAAATGTATATAATAACCACATGCACTTTTTCTTTTCATTTTTTTCTTTCTCTTCCTCCATCAACCCCCTCCACCCTTGCTTGGCTTACTCTCTCTCCCTCTACTCCCAATTCCATTCACATGAGTTACTTTTTCAAACACACTTCTTAGCAAACTAGTATGTATTCCTATATTAAACTTTATTTCCTAGACCCATAATTCTATTCACAGACAGGGTTTACAAGCAAGTTTTTTTGTAAACGAAATAAGATATGTCATTTTTTTATCCACATGATTTCTCACTCAATAACACCATAAAGAATTTGTCAAAGTTATCTGATAATACTTGATTTCATTTTAATGACTTCATAGCATGTCGTTATATAAAGGCAAAGCAGTACCTCTAGTTATTTGATGTGCATGTATTTAGTTTCAAATTTTTCTTGCCAGTATTTAATAAATATTGCATATATGTCTGCACATGTTGGTACCTTTATTTTTAACTGAAAGATTCCAGACTTGAGATAGACTAGTTCACAGACCATCTATATTTTTTATTTTTATTTTTATTTTAATAGATATTACCTGATTAATTTCAAAACAACTACACCTGCTATAATGAGAATGCTTTCTTTACTTATGTCTCTGGAAGCAAGAACAATTTTTCATTGCTTCATGGTTCCCAGTCCAATATATTCAAAGAGCTATCAGTTTGCCAATATTTGCTTATGTCTTCTAACTAATGAATTTGTAGAATTCTCCACAAGTTGTTGTATTACACCATTTGCTGCCATCATCCATACCACAAATCTACATGTTTTCCATACCTACCATTTCTCTCTTGAGTGCTTTATGATGTCTTTTGCCATACATAAGTGATTTTACAGATATAGTTGTAGATATAGAGCACACTTTTATTTAAGAATAATTTTTTTCCATGTAAGCCTTTGATTTGACTTGCTATAAATTGCCAACAATCCTTTGTGAATGAATCGGAGACTAAATTCCATCTGAGAGCTCATCAGCATTAAATGAGTAACTAAGGAGTAATAGTAAAATTGCTCTTGAGACAAAATTATTGGAATTTTATATGATTTAAAAAATAATTAGCTTAAAATTCTTTAAAAACAGCAAAATTAATAATTATATGTGCAGAGGCAATCAATTGTATTTTGGATTCTCTCCTTCAATGCCATTACAAGAAATTAACTGATGACAAATATTACCAATATTCCATTATTCAAATATATTGACCAAATAAGTGAATTCAATGTTCCAAAATTTTATTAAACAAATTAACAACTCATAAGAATTCTAATCAGCAAATTTACAACTCATAAATAAAAATTCCTCAAATTCTGTAACAAAATAACTGCAGTGAATACATTGTGCTTGAAACCACACTTAACAAATGATAAATTATTTACATGAAATTTTTATATTATACACTTTATTGTAAGAGTTGGTAGTAATGTAAAACAAATTCTCAGGGAAACTATAAGCATCTGATATTTACAATTTATTTTTCTATCAGTCCTGAGTGAAAAGGACTTTAGTAGTCCTGAAATAGATTTTAGTTGACAAGATTGGAAAATAGTGCAGTTGATATTTAAAGGAAATATATTAAAATACTACCAATATCATAAAATGAGTGTGGTTCTAATAAGCCACACTAATCAGGAAAATTGATAATTAAAGCAACAGTTTAATTCTGATTATGTACATTATTATGGAGAATTTCTCTCATTGAAGTAATTTAGATTCTGCTAATATCAGGGTTTGTCATAAGCAATATTTCTTTATATTAAAACCAGCGATAATCAATTCTATTTCCTGCTTCTAAAGATATAATAAAAATGATTCTCTCACAATTATTCTCTAGGACTGCACTAACAGATTAATAAATAAGAAAAATGAGAGTGAATTATGTTTTACATCACAATATTTTGCTGTGGTTTTGTAAATAAATTATAGTTATAGCACTATAAATAAATAGATTAAGGCAGCAATAGAGAATCGATATTTATGCTGAGATAGATTTTATATAGATATATACACCCATATATATATATAATTTAAAATATACTAAAGGTTACATGTCATGTATGGGAAGAAAGTTGTTGAGGAAATTTCTTGTCCATTTTCTGGCTACAAATGTTACTTCTTTCAACCTATTTTCCCTTATTTTTCAAATATGATTTAATATGATTTTAATTTGGACTATTTAAAAGTTGCAGAAAATCAAATGATAATGGGAAGGAAAGAGGGAAGCAAGAAAGGCAGATACGTAAGTATGGGGAAAATACTGACTCTTTACAACTCTAAAGCCCTGGGAATCTTAATCAAAAGATATAGATTCTGATCTCTGTTACTTAGGCCAGGATAATGTCTGGTACATAATAGACACATTTGTTCCTAATATAGTTTTCCTGGGTATGTGTGCTCTTAATCACTACTAAGCAGTTTTACTTTGGAATACTTTATCATAAATCAAACAACTGTTAGAGGGATCCATTTGACAGATGAAGCAACAAAGATAATGGATGCTCTGAGAATTCAAACAGAAACCAAAGTTCAAACAGAATCCAAAGTTCACACAGACAGAACTTAGTGAGGCTCAGATTTGAACACATGATTTTCTCACAAAAAGCTGTTATTAAAATTATTTAGTATACTGTTTATTCTATTAGGATAATGGTATAAAAATTTTAGTATCCATATAAATGGAATTGTCGGTCCTACATTAAAAAATGTGCCTAAGAGGCATATAAAACTCCAAGAACAAATTACATCCCTTTTCATTGATCAGGTGATGACATTAGTATAAAGATTTACCTTTAAATGAAATGTATGTCTCTGGGAGAGAAAACACTCTCCCTTTTATTAAACTATTAATCCTGAGAGAAAAGAACAAGTGTGATACAGGTAAACAAGAAAGATAGTTTGATACAGTTGGCTAAATTCAGCATACTTATAGCTGAGAAAAAAGAAAAAAGGGGCATGGATTATAAATTTCAAAATGCCCATATTCAAAACCTTATTCTATTCTTTATGGATTTTTGTAATTTAGGAAGAGTAAATACATTTTAAGAGTATCCTAAGTTTCAAAACTATAAATGTAAATTGAAAAAAAAAGTGACTTCAAGATATCATCACTGGATGAAAAGTTTATATAAGCACAGTCCCCAGTATGAGGTAGGAGCTCACCAAAACTGTTTTAATCCCTCATCCGACTCCTCATGTATCCCAATTTTCCCATAGGGTAGCAGTGCCATCTTCCTTACCAAACCCTCTTTGGAAGCTACATCCAATGGGTAACAATTACGAGAAGTTACTAAGCTACAAACCCGATATATAAGAGTTGGACGATGGCCATAAAATATAGAGCCATATTTTGAAATTGTAACTTTGATTTTTTCCAAAGCAACTTTACTTGGCATTAATGAGACACTCATAAATGAAGTTTATATGTAAATTCTCTTCTGTTTTGTTGACAGGCAAAGACATTTTGATTTGTAAAATGACTAATTGTTTTCATAGGTATTGTTTTCATTTTTTTAGTAATGAAAACAGGTAATGTATCTCTATTGCTTCTTTCTGTCAAATGCATTATTAACACTTCATAGAGAAAAAAAGGAAGAGTACACTGATTTATGAATCGTGGATGACAGCACACGTGTTTCTATTGTGCCTAAAAAAACAGAAGGTAAGTTTTGATAATTTCCTGAAGATAAATTTCTGGTTTTGAATGTGACAATACACACAAAATAATTTTAAAGGAAAAAAAGTATTTTGGTCTTATTAGGCAGTGGTATGATTTTAATAGTACCAAAGCAGAAAATGAGCATCAATTAAATTCAGGTCAAATAATACTTAATTTCACCAGAAAACAAAACTACAAAAAATAAGAAAAATGACTACAGTGAAATATAACAATATTAACAGCTTTAAAAATTATACCAATTTACACTCCTTTTGCTGTATTTTATTGAAATTTGGTAAGTTAGGTGCAATAATGAACTTAGAACCTAATGATTTCCAACAACTTTAGAAGAAAAATGATCATGAGGAAGCAAATAATTCTTTTAAAACACAATTCCCTATGCTTGCTAAAATTAATTAAGATATGATAAAAATTAGATTTGTACCTAAATGCCAAAACAGAAATCATTTTAGAGGAAAAGGGGTGAAATAATTAAAGTACTTAAAACTAATGGCTACAATATCAAATAAAATAAGTTGCTAGTTTAAGCAGAATATCATTTGTTATATGAAATATTTTGCCAGTATGAAGTTGAAGAAGATATACAAACAAAAGCACTTGAAAATATCCCCTGTACTCACTGAAAAAGAGGAGGCAAAAAATTGTGTGGGAACATCATAAATGAGATGAGAAGGAACTTGAGCATGCCACCAGCATGCTCAGAAGTGGAAAGAGAGCAAAAAGCTTTTGAAGTGTTTAAGGACATCGGAATAAAATGAGATCTAACACGGGAGGGGAAAGAATGGTGCTGAAAGATATTCTCAGCTTCAATCATTTCCAAGGGATTTTTTATTTTCACCAAATCAAGTTAATACATGAAACTGGAGATAGCATCTCATATTTAAAAAATATTTTCCACTAGTTAAGAGGTCTGGTTTATGTATGTTGACAAGCAGTGGAGGGATATTTGTTACATTGTGATGGAAAATGAGAAATAAATGTGATTCATTGCTTGTAAAAGTAAGTGAGACAAACTGTCATTCTAAATATTGTTTTTAAAACAAAGTAATAGGATAATGTGCATCTTTGAATATGGACTATAAATCATGCTATACTTAACTCAATTTATAATTAATTTTTTTAACTGTAACTCTTTGGTCTGTTCTCACTATAGTTTAAAATAAATATATCTGCTATATTGTAATGTAGTAAGGTTTTGTTTCATTTTCACTTTAAATAAAAATTATTATGTATTATGCTATAAAATGTGCACTGTTGGTCTTTCTGCTGTGATCTAATCATTGAACAAATACTGAGCATCTATTTGCTATCATAACACTTAGTATTGAGAAGAAAGCTCTGGAAAAAAAAAACACATGATAGCTTGCTCCCAGAAAGTTTACCACCTAACAAGGAAGATAGATATTCACAACTAACGGATGTCCACATTATTACAACACACATCTATCTTCCTGAGTTCAAGGATTAATCCTATAAAGTACCCACCCCTCACCTTAAAGCACTGAGATAGGACTGATTTTGTCCAAATTTGAGTTTCAATGCCATTTGAAATTTTTGACATAGATTCCTTTATAGAACTTAAAATTCTATACAATTACATTCATTTACATATTTTTCTTTATAATGGACCTCATATTATTTAGAGTAGGCTCCCTGGTTTAATTATTTCTGTATTTCCAGCCTAGTGTAGTACCTAAATCATAATAGTTACCAAAATTTATCTGTTATTTTAGGCCTGAGTAAAGCTGGTATAGAGCAGTACTAGAGTTGTTTTGTTTAATCATAATACATAAATTTATGTATACTGTAGTTTAAAACAGAATTGTGTCTCCTAAGAAACATAATGTATTCAAAATTTGGGAAAACCAATTTTAGATGTTGAGAATTACATACCAGAGAGATTCAGTGTCTGTTCCAAAGGAAATAAGCCAACTTTGGAAACAAGATAACAAACTCCACACTCCAAAGACCCCGAATAGCCAAAGCAATCCTGAAAAATAAGAATAAAGTTACTCCCCAACTTCAAGCTCTACTACAATGCCATAGTAATCAAGACAATTTGGTACTGGCACAAGAACAGAGCCACAGATCAGTGGAACAGATTAGAGACTCCAGACATTAACCCAAACATATATGCTCAATTAGTATTCAATAAAGGAGCCATGGACATGCCATGGGAAAATGAGAGTCATTTCAACAGATGGTGCTGGCAGAACTGGACAGCTACATGTAAGAGAATGAAACTGGATCACTGTCTAACCCCATATACAAAAGTAAATTCAAATGGATCAAAGACCTGAATGTAAGTCATGAAACCATAAAACTCTTAGGAAAGAACATAGGCAAAAATCTCTTGGATGTGAACATTAGTGACTTCTTCATGAATATATCTCCCCGGGCAAGGAAAACAAAAGCAAATTTGAACAAGTGGGACTATATCAAGCTGAAAAGCTTCTGTACAGCAAAGGACACCATCAATAGAACAAAAAGGTACCCTACAGTATGGGAGAATATTTTTGTAAATTACAAATCCGACAAAGGCTTGACATCCAAAATATATAAAGAGCTCACTCTCCTCAACAAACAAAAAGCAAATAATCCAATTAAAAAATGGGTAGAGGATCTGAACAGACAGTTATCCAAAGAAGAAATTAAGATGGCCAACAGACACATGAAAAGATGCTCCACATCGCTAGTTATCAGAGAAATACAAATTAAAACCACAATGAGATATCACCTCACACCAGTAAGGATGGCCACCATCCAAAAGACAAACAACAACAAATGTTGGCGAGGTTGTGGAGAAAGGGAACCCCTCCTACACTGCTGGTGGGAATGCAAATTAGTTCAACCATTGTGGAAAGCAGTATGGAGGTGCCTTAAAATGCTCAAAATAGACTTACCATTTGACCCAGGAATTCCACTTCTAGGAATTTACCCTAAGGATACAGCACTCCAGTTTGAAAAAGACAGATGCACCCCTATGTTTATTGCAGCACTATTTACAATAGCCAAGAAATGGAAGCAACCTTAGTGTCCATCTGTAGATGAATGGATAAAGAACATGTGGTACATATACACAATGGAATATTATTCAGTCATAAGAAGAAAACAAATCCTACCATTTGCAACAACATGGATGGAGCTAGAAGGTATTATGCTCAGTGATATAGTCAAGCGGAGAAAGACAAATACCAAATGATTTCACTCATCTGTGATGTATAAAAACAAAAGAATAACTGAAGGAACAAAACAGCAGCAGAATCACAGAATCCAAGAATGGACTAACAGTTACCAAAGGGAAAGGGACTGGGGAGAATGGGAGGGTAGGGAGGGATAAGGGCAGGGAAGAAGAAAGGGAGTATTATGATTAGCATGTATAATGTGGGGGGTGGGGGAAAGGGGAGGGCTTTGCAACACAGAGAAGATAAGTAGTGATCCTACAACATTTTACTATGCTTATGGGCAGTGACTGTAATGGAGTTTGTAGGAGGGACTTGGGGTAGAGGAGAGCCTACTAAACATACTGTTTTTCAAAAAAATAGAAATTAATTAATTATTCAAAAAACATTTAAATTGCATTACAGTATTTACTTTGTATGTACAGCTTTCACTACATACTTTTCTATTTCTGGACAGTAAAGATATTATTCACTATTTTCATCCACAGGGCCAATGTCTTTTAACATTATAAAAAGGATTAAATCTATCTAATGTCTATCTGTATCTAGTTCATTAACATGATAGTTCCTGAATTCACTTTTCTATTAGGGAGTGAGTTCTAAATAAATACAGTTCAACTTATATTTATATTTGACCTCAATTAATTCTCCCTATATAAGTTTAACCATCCTCATGCATACTTTTCTGTCAATACAATACTGCATAATTTAAAAAAAGATAATTTTACTACTTCTAGGGAATTTATTTTTTAACCCTTTGCCACTCTGGTATATTTCCTGGAGGTTTTCAACTTGTGTCTGATGGTTGTTCAGAGTGAGGAGAGGGTGGGTAGACTCCTCATTTGGCCTTGCAGACAGTCTTTCCAAAAGCTCTGACTTATTAACTTGTTTAATGAGGATAATTGGGTTTCCTAGGTTTCTGACTATGTTTAATACTCTTATTATCCACAAAACATATGCTTCCTAAGGATTTTACCTTCTTCTAATATTTTGCTTATTTTTTCTTTTCTCAGAGTTTAATACTTTAGCTAATGGACAGTAGTATGTATCATTTATTTTAAAATAGGCATTATAGGACAGATATTATCAAATAAGAAAAATATGACTATTCACTATTAAAGCATAAATGTCTATTGTTATCATTTGGTTTTCTCACATTATTTGTATCTACTTTATGATAGCACCTACATTTTCATAAATGCATAGCCTGATATATCTTTTCTAATTCATGTACTTTCTACAAGTGACTGTGCACAGCATATTGTGATCAGTTACACATTTCTGTCTATCTAGTCAAAGTCTACCTAGACTTCTAAGTGCCCTTCTGTACTGTTGCGTTCAATGTGCCAACAATGACAATATTTGATATTGTCACATGTGTAGGCTCTTCTACACAGTGACAAAAGTTACCTGTTCAAATGCATGTTTTTCTCCTATATTTTGAAACTGGCCATATGCTTATATTCCACTCCCCAAAAATTAGCTTGGAAATCAAATGTTTTACATGAGACTGCTTCCAAGTGCAGGTGCATTACTTAATTTAAAGACAGTGAGAAGATCTTGCTTACATGCAATGTCTCCAGCTCACAAGACTTTTTACAGGCACCAGGGGACTCAGGTCTATGATGGATTCTATATATCCACCTGCTCTCTATTTTAAATAAAACAAGAGTTTAGCACTGAGTAGATTTCATTACATAGAGGCAAGTCAGGTACATTCTTCAAGTGAAAGCAATTTACTAGATTTTTCCAAGTCTTTATTAAAAGCTGTCACTCAAAAAAAAAATTCTATTTCAACCATTTTAGAAGCCTTAGAGCAAGAGACAGCTGTACTATGGGCAACTGGAGTCAGTCCTGGTTGTGCCACGAGGTGTCACTTAACCTCTTGGCCCAATTTCCTTGCTCTAAATTAAACACTTAGATTTGACCTCTGTGGCTCCCTTCACATAATATTTAAGATTATGTGTCTAGAGAAAAGATACAGAAAATAGGCCTGAATGTTCATTTCATTGGATGGATAAATGACCTTCTCCCAAAATCTTACTCTTCTCAGTCGAACCACTCCTGGAAAATTTCACTGGTTTTTCTTTCTGCCAGGAATGTTCTTTCCTTAGATTATCCACTGGGCTAGCTTTCTTATCTTTCTCAAACCTTTATTTATCTGTAATCTTCTAAATGAGGTATATTCCTGACTATTCTATGTATCGAAATCCTCTGTCAATTGTTTTACACCAACATTCTCTATTCCTTTTCACCCTACTTTACATTTTCTTTTATTTATGGCACATTTCTCCTTTTAACATACTCCGTTATTTACTTATTTATTGTGCTTCTGTTGAAGTATTCATACTCTCTTTTCGAGACTATAATGACTCCAAGGGAAGGAGTCTTTGTTTAAATTACTGGGATATGCACAACTCCTAGAAGTGTCTGCACTTAGACATAATTAAATAAAATTTATAATACGAATGAACTTCTTAGACATCCATGCTGACATATATTACATTTTTAAGTAATCTGAAAACAAGGTGTATGTCTTCAAAATAGTAACTCCATGCTCTCTCAAACTAAGAGATATTGAGAAAACATATAAACTGATGTGAATACGTGAAAAGGGAGAAAATTACCTAAGACATATTTTTACTCTAATTTTGGAAAATAATCTCTTTTACCAAAGGAAGCCCAGAGTAAAACCTTAAGGTCAGGAAAGGAACATGGCAAATCATAAGGGGATTTTTTTTTCTTTAAGTTGAGTTAGTGTGAAGGGAAGGCAAAATCTCACTCATTCTTCACCATCATCCCAACCCGAACTTGCCATTCATTGGAGTCTCTGCCATTTCTGAAAAACGCTAGAACGCTAAGAAACAGAGTTTGATAAAGAACATTCTGAGGAATGAATGACTTACTCAGGCTAAAGCCAAAATTGACTAAAGGTACCGATGGAAGAGGTAACCAAAGTCAGATTTTGATGGGTTTTTAGTGCTTGGTGCAGTGATAATGACTTCATTTTAAAAGCATAAGGAATTAGGAAAGTGATTTAATCAAACAGCAATCCAAGTGCTTTATATTCTAAAAATATAGACAGAATTTCAAAAGGTTTCTAAATTAATGAGGTACCTACAATAATTTTAGTAACAGTTTATGCAGAGATTGCATTCTGTGTATTCTTAATGTGTTAAGGGGAGATATACAACAGAGAACCACATCCATTTCAATCCTCTCTATCAGAGCAAAATGTGACTATTTACAACAAAATATAAGGAACAGACCCAAAGTTTATTTCAATTATTTTGTCCCAATGTTATCAAATAATTTAATGGGTACTTTCCAGTTTTTGAAACTTTTAAATCACTTTCAACTAAACTGGCAAAGAAATCAAGCCTGGTTCATGTTTCCTATGGTGCACATATACTTGCAGTGAGCATTTTCTTCTCTGACCTTTTTATTAGTGGCTGCTTGGTCTAAACATACACACATGAGCTGCAAGGCTGCTAAACTGCTCAATTTTGCTGCCTTAGGGGTCTATCTGTACCACTGAGTGATTCACTTTCAAAAAGCCAGTATAGATTGAGCTGAATGACCAATATGAACCTAAATTACCTACTGTTGTCATCGAACTGAAACAGTTCTGATGGTTCAAAGCAAAATTAGGCAAATAGCTTCATGCTTATATATTTTCATAGAAAGTATTGAAACATTATTTTTATTGATAGCCATTTTATTACACCTGAGGCCAACTGAGTCGATGGTCACCCAACATAAAATTCACAGTGTGAAGAATCACCTGACCTTATGCTGAAGCAAAAATGTTAATGATTAGCAGTCACACCAGAATCCTTTTTAATCTATGTTCAAGTAAAGTAACTGAAACTTGGAATACTAATGAGAAGAATTCCCTTGTTTGAGGAGTCTACTGAATTCACTTTTGCATTCCCTCAATGGTTTATATAAAACTCTAAACTCTGCTTCTTGTGTAGCTCAAGGACATGCTATTGACACAGCATTTCAATGAATCTTTTTGGTACATATATATAAAGATAATTTATTCTAATTGTAGCATCCCCATTTATTAATGTCAACTGATGTTGTTACAAGTTTACACATATATTGATTTTAGTAAAATTATTTTATATGTATATTGCTTAAATTCAGAAAATACAAAGGCCAAAACTAGGAGGGAGAGCCCATAATGTCTAGCAGAAGAATGGATAAATTGTGGTATAACTATACCATGGAGAAAAATTTTACAATTAAAGATTAATGGACTAAGATAATATATGATGCCATGGATGAATCACAGTACCATTAGAAGTAGGCAGAAGAAGTTAGGAGAACAGATAGAGTGTTATTTCAATGAAATGAAGTTGTGCAAAAGGAAAATCTAACCTACAGTAAAAGAAAGTAGATCACATCTTGCTGTGGTTGGTGTGTGCATTGTAGGGGTAGGGCTGTGGGACCTACCAGGGCATACTGATTATTGTAAAACAGCTTGAAACTCTTTCTGAGAAATTGATGGAAATATCCTTTATGTTGGATTTGGTTGTTATTATATGGGTGTATACATTTGTCTAAGCTTATCAAACTATACTTTTTACTCTAGATAAATCTTAGTGGGCATATACTAAACCTGAAAAATGATGTACATTGATAACATTGTCTTTAAGGTCTCCTGTAGATTCTGAGGAATTTACAGAAAATAATGAACAGCAAATATTGCCAAAACACTTCTTTATTTGTGCATAAAGTTCTGCTCTTTCTGACAATTCATCAAATCACACCTTTTTCTCTAAAATTCCTTTATAAAACTCCTGATCTATAGGAAAGTGTCTTCTACTGTTTTGCTACGGTACTCAAACTCCAGACTCAACGTGTCTTATTTAGTCAACTTTTCATCATTGACGTAAACCAGTGCTTCTTTAGTTTCTCTCAGTTGCCAAGAGGACAAGAGTTTTGAAGATTAAATGAAAGAGGGAGAAGGAAAAGAGGGAAAAGAGAAGATGAGAAAGGAACTTACAGTTTAATATTTTAAAACAATCACTATGTTTTTACCATTACTTTATTTATTTATTTGTTTGTTTTGTTATCATTAATCAACAATTACATGAAGAACACTATGTTTACTAGGCTCCCCCCTTCACCAAGTCCCCCAGACAAACCCCATTACAGTCACTGTCCATCAGTGTAGTAAGATACTGTAGAGTCACTGCTTGTTTTCTTTGTGTTGCACAGCCCTCCCTATACCCCCCCACATTATACATGCTAATCGTAAAGCCCCCTTTTTTTTCCCCACCCTTATCCCTCCCTTTCCAACCACCGTCCCCATACCATTACTTTCAATGGTAAAAATATCTTAAAATGTAAGGTATAGTCATCTTCTATTAATAAAAAATATACATGTATAAGAAACATGGCATACAGGTAGAAAAAGATGGCAGCATGAGAAGTGAGGGAGAAATCTTCTCCTAAAACCACATATAATGCATAAACACAGCAATACAACTATTCCTAAAAGAGTAACCAGAAATAAGATTGCACCAGCCAGTCTACATCTGGGAAAAGAGAATATCTCATGGAAAAGGGTAAAGTAATAAAACTGTGACTCAGCAGGACCAGAACATTCCCTCCACCCCAGTTCACCGATGGAAGGAAGGGAATCAAAGCAGGGAGGGAATAGAAGCTCGGGACTTCTAAATACACAGCCCTGGAAATTTACTCCAGGAGCACAAAACCATATTGCATGGTGCTCTGGAGATTAGAGGGGCTAAAAACCGAAGTCCAAGACTGAGACTCTAGCTGCATGTAGTGAATAGGTTAACACAAACTGCTGCCCTGGAACAAAAGAAAGGCAGGCACTTTGAAAGACTTCCCAACAGTGAGAGGGCTGCTATAGGGGCAAGGATTCAGGAGAAGGAACAGGTGGACAAAATTGTCCTGGCATGCTTAGCCCAGCAGGTTGGAAACTTTCAGGAGCTCCAGAGACTCATTCCCCTGGCTGGTAACAGAGCCCTGAGGCTCCCCACCATATAAGCAGTTATACTTCTTCCTCCCCGTTGGCACCTGAGGTTCAAACTTTCTGCCCCCTCCATTGCTGCAGACCAGCTGGAGGCCAGCCCCACCTAGAGCAACTACACGGTTTAATGCAGAGGCTACTCCCTGTGTGCAGCTCATTGGCCCTGATAGAAGAGGCAGGCACTGCAGCTGGGAAGGAGGAAAGGGTTTAGTCATCCTGTCAGGCACTGGCTCAGCTTGCGTGCAGCATGTGCTATCACTCCAGGCCAGCTGGGGGGCACCCCACCCATGGCAGATTAGGGTATTAATGCAGAGGCTGCTCCTTGCATTGGGCTCACTGGCCCTGACAGCAGTGGCAGGCACTGTGGCCAGGAAGTAGGAAAGAGCTCTCTCTTTAGGGTAGGCTCCAGCACCACATGCCTGCAACCACTGCCATCAGTCCAGATACTGGGGAGCTCCAAAAAGCAGAGCTTTTTGGCATTAGAGGTCACTGCCTACACAAACCTAATATTTCTCATTATCCAATAGGATTATGAAAAGGCAGAAGAAAATTTTTCAATCCCAAATCCCTCAAACACCAAAAAGAAGGATCAATGAAACTGAAATCACCAATCTTTCTGAAAAAAAATTCAAAATAAAAGTCATAAGAATGCTAATGTAGCTATAGAAAGGCTTAAGGATTCATTCAGGAGGGAGATAGCCATCTTAAAAATACAGCAGCTGAAATGAAACATACAATGGAGGGATTTTAAAGCAGATTAGATAAAGTAGAGGACTGGACATAGTAAATGGAATAGAAATTCAAAAACAGGAATGCAAGAAGCTGAGACAGAGAGAAAAAATGATCTCTAAGATGAAAGAATATTAAGAGAACTGTGTGACCAATCCAAATGGAACAATATCTGCATTATAGGGGTACCAGAAGAATAAGAAAAGAGAAAAAGGGATAGGAAGTGTCTTTGAAGAAATAATTTCTGAAAATTTCCCCAATCTGGGGAAGGAAATAGTCTCTAAGGACATGGAAGTGCAAAGATCTCCCAACACTAGGGACTCAAGGAAGACAAAACCAAGACATGTAATTAAAATGGCAAAGATCAAGGACAAGGACCAAGTATTAAAAGCAGCCAGAGAGAGAAAAGAAGATCACATACAAAGGAAAACCCATCAGGCATCATCAGACTTCTCAGCAGAAACCTTATAGGCCAGAAGGGAGTGGCATGATATATTCAATGCAATGAAACAGAAGGGCCTTGAACCAAGAATACTTGACCCAGCAAGATTATCATTTAAATTTGAAGGAGGAATTAAACAATTCCAAGATAAGCAAAAGTTGAGGGAATTTACCTTTCACAAACCATCTCTACAGGGTATTTTAGAGGGACAGCTCTGGATGGAAGTGCTCCTAAAGCTAACTAGATATCACCAGAGAAAAAAAACCTCAGTAAAGGAAATATACCAATTAATTACTTAGCAAAAGCAAAATTAAATGAACTACACAAAGTCAGTCGAGGGTGCATAAATAGACCAGAATATGACACCTAATATGTAAAGAGTGGAGGAGGAAGAAAAAGAAGGGAGAAAAAAACGAATCATCAGACTGTGTTTATAATAGTATAATAAGTGACTTAAGGTAGACTGCTAGATAGTAAAAAAGTTGCCCTTGAACCTTTGGTGACCAAGAATCCAAAGACTGCAGTGGCAATAAGACTATATTTTGATAATCACCCTAAATGTAAGTGGACTCAATGTACCCATCAAAAGACACAAAGCTGCAAAATGGATAAAAAAGCAAGATCCATCTATATGCTGCCTACAAGAGACTCACTTCAAACCCAAAGATATACACAGAGTAAAGTGAAGGGATGGAAAAAGATATTTGATGCAAACAATAGGGAGAAAAAAGCAAGAGTTGCAATGCTTGTATCAGATAAAATAGACTGCAAAGCAAACAAAGTAACAAGGGACAAAGGACATTATATTATGAAGGGGTCAGTCCAACAAGAGGATATAACCATTATAAATATCCATGCATCCAACAGAGGAGCACACAAATATGTGCAACAAATGCTAACAGAATTAAAGGAGGAAATAGAATACAATGCATTAATTTCAGGAGACTTCAACACACCACTCACTCCAAAGGACAGATCAAACACACAGAAAATAAGTAAGGATAGAGAGGCACCAAACAACACATTAGAGCAGATGGACCTAACATACATTTACAAAACCTCAACCCAAAAGCAGCAGGATACACATTCTTCTGAAGTGCTCATGGAACATTTTATAGAATAGATCACATACTAGGCCATAAAAGGAGCCTCAGCAAATACAAAAAGATTGAAATTGTACCAACCAACTTCTCAGATCACACAGGTATGAAACTAGAAATAAATTGTACAAAGAAAACAAAAAGGCTTAAAAACACATGGAGGCTTAAAAACATTCTCCTAAATAATCAATGGGTGAGTGACAAAATTAAAAAAGTGATCAAGTAGCAATATATGGAGACAAATGAAAACAAACAACACTGTAATGACCCAAATTCTGTGGGATGCAGTAAAGGCAGTTCTAAGAGGAAAGTATATAGCAATTCAAGACTGTTTAAAGAAGAAAGAACAATCCCAAATGAACAGTCTAAATTCACAATGAATGAAACTGGAGAAAGAAGAACAAATGAGGCCTACAGTAAATACAGGAGGGACATAATAAAGATTATAGAAGAAATAAATAAAATTGAGATGAATTAAATAATAAAAAGAATTAATGAAACCAAGAGCTAGTTCTTTGAGAAAATAAACAAAACAGATAAACCCCTAGTTAGACTTATCAAGAAAAAAAAAGAGTCTACACACAAAAACAGAATCAGAAACAAGAGGGAAAATCACTACAGATATCACCAAAATACAAAGAATTATTAGAGAATACAATGATAAATTATATGCTAAGAAAGTAGATAACCTAGAAGAAATGGAAAAACTTCTAGAATAATACAACCTTCCAAGACTGACCAAGGAAGAAATAGAAAATCTGAACAGACCAATTATCAGCAATGAAAACTAATCAGTAATCAAAACTACCCAAGAACAAAATGCAAGGACCAATTTCACCACTGAATTTTATCAGACATGTAGAAAAGACATAATAGACACCCTCTTTAAAGTTTTCCAAAAAATAGAAGAGGTGGAAATACCCACAAACTCATTCTATGAGGCCAGCATCACCCTAATACCAAAATCAGATAAATTCACCACAAAAAAGAAAACTACAGACCAATATCCTTAATGAACACAGATGTAAAAATACTCAACAAGATTGATGGGATTAAAGATGGCAGCATGAGAGGAGAAACAGAGGCTTCCTCCTAAACTGGACACAATTAGAAAATTTAATAGGTGCAACTAATCCTGATAGAGCAGCAGGAAAGAGGACACGTCAGACTGCACACACCTGGAGGAAAGAGCAGACCTCAGGGAACGGGGTAACATATCAGAGCTGTAGCTCCATAGGACCTGAGCCCCTCCCCACCCCAGTTCACTGGCGGGAGGAAGAGAAATGGAGCAGGGAGGGAGTGGAAGGCTTGGGACTGCAGAATACCTAGCTCTGGAGATCTGCTCTGGAAGCACAAACCTACATTTCATGGTGCTTTCATGAGACTCTCATGACTACTGGGTTGGAAAGTTAATACAGAGAGAGTTCCTGGGGAGACTGGGATTCTGGCTGCTTGTGGAAAGCAGGGATCCATATCTGGCTGTTCTGGGACAAAATATTACACCTGTGTGCCCGGCCCACAGGCTCAGGCAGTGGAGACAGGCACAGCAGCCGGGGAAACAGGAAACAGCTCTTTCCTACCCCAAGTACCACTCCTCTGAGACCCCTGACATTGTTTCAGGGGCTCAGCAGCTCCAGAATAGAGCTTCTGGGCACTAGAGGGCGCCATATACAAACAAGAAATGCCAAAGGAACCTTGTCCAGAGTAAAATTGTTAATACAACTCCCGAGAAAGATTTAAATGATATGGACCTCGTGACTCTTCCTGAAAGGGAGTTCAAAATAAAAATAATCAACATCCTAATGGAGGTATGGGAAGACATCCAAGAATTCAGGAATGAATTCAGGTCAGAGATCCAATTGTTAAAGAACACGATGGAGGGTCTTAAAAGCAGGTTGGATACGGTGGAGGAGACAATAAATGAAATAGAAACTAGAGAAGAGGAATACAAAGAAGCTGAGGCACAGAGAGGAAAAAGGATCTCTTAAAATGAAAGAATATTGAGAGAAATGTGTGACCAATTCAAGCAGAGCAATATTGGCATTATAGGGATACCAGAAGAAGAAGAGAGAGAGAAAGGGACAGAAAGTGTCATTGAGGAGGTAGTTGCTGAAAACTTCCCCAATCTGGGGAAGGACATAGTCTGTCAGGCCATGGATATCCACAGATACCCCAACACAAGGGACCCAAGGAAGACAACAACAAGACACATACTAATTAAAATGGGAAAGATCAAGGATAAGGGCAGACTGTTAAAAGCAGCCAGAGGCAGAAATAAGATTGCATACAAAGGAAAGCCCATAAGACAAAACATCGGAATTCTCAGCAGAAACCTTACAGGCCAGAAAGGAGTGGCATGATATATTTAATGCCATGAATCAGAAGGGCCTGGAACCAAGATTACTTTATCCGGTGAGATTATCATTTAAGTTTGAAGGAGGGATTAAACAATTTCCAGATAAACAAAAGCTGAGAGAGTTTACCTCCCACAAAACATCTCTGCAGTCTATTTTGGAGGGACTGCTATAGATGGAAGTGTTCCTACGGTTGGATAGCTGTCACCAGAGATAGTAAAATCATGGTAGGGAGGGTGGAGCAGCTGATTGTGAGGCAAATGCAAAATTAAATTGTCTATCCCCAAAGTCAATCAAGAGATAGACAAAAAGTACAGAATTTGATACCTAATATATAAAGAATAAAGGAGGAATAAAAAGGAAGAGAAATAGAAAAGTACCTTTAGATTGTGTTTGTAACACCATACTAAGTGAGTTAAGTTAGACTCTTAGATAGTAAGGAAAGTAATCTGGAACCTTTCATAACCACAAATCTAAACCCTGCAATAGCAATAAGTACATACCTATTGATAATCACCCTAAATGTAAATGGACTGAATGCACCAATAAAAAGACATAGGGTCACTGAATGGATAAAAAAACAAGACCCATCTATATGCTGCTTACAAGAGACTCACATCAAACCCAAAAACATGTACAGACTAAAATGCAAGGGTTGGGAAAAGATATTTCATGCAAAAAATAGGAGAAAAAAGCAGGTGTTGCAGTACCAGTATCAGACAAAATAGACTTCAAAACAAAGTAATAAGAGACAAAGAAGGACACTACATAATGATAAAGGGCTCAGTCCTACAAGAGGATATAACCATTATAAATATATATGCACCTAACACAGGAGCACCAGCATATGTGAAACAAATACTAACAGAACTAAAGGAGGAAATAGACTGCAATACATTAATTTTAGGAGATTTCAACACACCATTCACTCCAAAGGACAGATCCACCAGACAGAAAATAAGTAAGGACACAGAGGCACTGAAAAACACAGTAGAACAGATGAATCTAATAGACATCTACAGAACTCTACACCCAAAAGCAACAGAATACACATTCTTCTCAAGCGCACATGGAACATTCTCCAGAAAAGACCACATACTAGGCCACAAAAAGAGCCTCAGTAAATTAAAAATGACTGAAAACCTACAAACCAACTTTTCAGACCACAAAGGCATAAAACTAGAAATAAATTGTACCAAGAAAGCGAAATGGCTCACAAACACATGGAGGCTTAACAACATGCTTCTAAATAGAAAATGGATCAATGATCAAATTAAAATGGAGATCCAGCAATGTATGAAAATAAATGACAACAACAACACAAAGCCTCAACTTCTGTGGGATGCAGTTAAAGCTGCCTTAAGAGGAAAGTATATAGCAATCCAGGCATATTTAAAGAATGAAGAACAAACCCAAACAAATAGTCTAGTGTCACAATTATCAAAATTAGAAAAAGAAGAACAAATGAGGCCTACAGTCAGCAGAAGGAGGGACACAATAATGATAAGAGAAGAAACAAACAAAATTGAGAAGAATAAAACAATAGAAAAAATCAATGAAACCAAGAGTTGGTTCTTTGAGAAAATAAAAAAAAATAGATAAGCCTCTAGCCAGACTTATTAAGAGAAAAGGAGAATCAAGACACATCAAAAAAATCAGAAATGAGAAAGGAAACATCATGACAGACCCCACAGAAATACAAAGAATTATTAGAGACTACTATGAAAACGTATATGCTAAGAAGCTGGAAAACCTAGAAGAAATGGACAACTTCCTAGAAAAATACAACCTTCCAAGACTGACACTGAAAGAAACAGAAAATCTAAACAGACCAATTACCAGCAATGAAATTGAATTGGTAATCAAAAAACTACCCAAGAACAAAACCTCCAGGCCAGATGGATTTACCTTGGAATTTTATCAGAAATACAGAGAAGACATAACACCCATTCTCCTTAAAGATTTCCAAAAAATAGAAGTGGAGGGAATACTCATTCTATGAAGACAACATTGCCCTAATACCAAAACCAGGCAAAGACCCCACCAAAAAAGAAAACTACAGACCAATATCCCTGATGAACGTAGATGCAAAAATACTCAACAAAATATTAGCAAACCGAATTCAAAAATACATCAAAAGGATCGTACACAATGACCAAGTGGCATTCATCCCAGGGATGCAAGGATGGTACAACATTTGAAAATCCATCAACATCATCCACCACATCAACAAAAAGAAAGACAAAAACCACATGATCATCTCCATAGATGCTGAACAGCATTCAACAAAATTCAACATCTATTCATGATAAAAACTCTCAGCAAAATGCGTATAGAGGGCAAGTTTCTCAACATAATAAAGGCCATATATGATAAACCAATAGCCAACATCATACTGAACAGTAAGAAGCTGAAAGCTTTTCCCCTGGGATCGGGAACAAGACAGGGATGCCCACTTTCCCCACTGTTATTTAACATAGTACTGGAGGTCCTAGCCACAGCAATCAGAGAAAACAAAGAAATACAAGGAATCCAGATTGGTAAAGAAGAAGTTAAACTGTCATTATTTGCAGATGAC
Source organism: Manis javanica (assembly GCF_040802235.1). NCBI lineage: Eukaryota > Metazoa > Chordata > Mammalia > Pholidota > Manidae > Manis > Manis javanica. Next base: position 56,549,027 of record NC_133163.1, on the reverse strand, counting down.
ATGATATTGTACATAAAAAACCCTAAAGATTCCACTTCAAAACTACTAGACCTGATATCAGAATAAAGTAAAGTTGCAGGATACAAAATTAACACACAGAAATCTGTGGCTTTCCTATACACTAACAATGAGCCAAGAGAATGAGAAATCAGGAAAACAATTCCATTCACAATAGCATCAAAAGGAATAAAATACCTAGGAATAAATCTAACCAAAGAAGTGAAAGACCTATATCCTGAAATCTGTAAGACACTCAAGAGAAATTAAAGAGGACACTAACAAATGGAAACTCATTCCATGCTTTTGGCTAGGAAGAATTAATATTGTTAAAATGGCCATCCTGCCCAAAGCAATATACAGATTTGATGCAATCCCTATCAAATTACCAACAACATTCTTCAACAAACTGGAACAAATAGTTCAAAAATTCATATGGAAACACGAAAGACACCGAATAGCCAAAGCAATCCTGAGAAAGAAGAATAATGTGGCAGGGATCTCACTCCCCAACTTCAACCTCTACTACAAAGCCATAGTAATCAAGACAATTTGGTACTGGCACAAGCACAGAGCCACAGACCAGTGGAACAGATTAGAGACTCCAGACATTAACCCAAACATATATGGTCAATTAATATTCAATAAAGGAGCCATGGACATACAATGGGGAAATGAAAGTGTCTTCAACATATGGTGCTGACAAAACTGGACAGCTACATGTAAGAGAATGAAACTGGATCACTGTCTAACCCCATACACAAAAGTAAATTCAAAATGGATCAAAAACCTGAATGTAAGTCATGAAACCATAAAACTCTTAGAAAAAACATAGGCAAAAAGCTCTTGGACATAAACATGAGTTACTTCTTCATTAATATATCTCCCTGGGCAAGGAAAACAAAAGCAAAAACGAACAAGTGGGATTATGTCAAGCTGAAAAGCTTCTTTACAACAAAGGACACCATCAATAGGACAAAAAGTTACCCTACAGTATGGGAGAATATATTCATAAATAAATGACAGATCCAATTAAGGCTTGACATCCAAAATATATAAAGAGCTCATTCACATCAACAAACAAAAAGCAAATAATCCAATTAAAAAATGGGCAGAGTAGATGAATAGACAGCTCTCCAAAGAAGAAATTCAGATGGCCAAGAGACACATGAAAAAATGCTCCACATCGCTAGTTATCAGAGAAATGCAAATTAAAACCACAATGAGATATCACCTCACACCAGTAAGGATGGCTACCATCCAAAATACAAACAACAACAAATGTTGGCGAGGTTGTGGAGAAAGGGGAACCCTCCTACACTGCTGGTGGGAATGCAAATTAGTTCAACTATTGTGGAAAGCAATATGGAGGTTCCTCAAAATGCTCAAAATAGACTTACCATTTGACCCAGGAATTCCACTTCTAAGAATTTACCCTAAGGATGCAGCACTCCAGTTTGAAAAAGACAGATGCACCCATATGTTTATTGCAGCACTATTTACAATAGCCAAGAAATGGAAGCAACCTAAGTGTCCATCAGTAGATGAATGGATAAAGAAGATGTGGTACATATACAAAATGGACTATTATTCAGCCATAAGAAGAAAACAAATCCTACAATTTGCAACAACATAGATGGAACTAGAGGGTATTATGCTCAGTGAAATAATCCCAGTGGAGAAAGACAAATACCAAATGATTTCACTCATCTGCAGAATATAAGAACAAAAGAAAAACTGAAGGAACAAAACAGCAGCAGAATCACAGAACCCAAGAATGGACTAACAGTTACCAAAGGATAAGAGACTGGGGAGAATGGGAGGGTTGGGAGGGATATAGGTGGGGAAGAAGAAAGGGGGTATTATGATTAGCATGTATAATGTGGGGGGTGGGGGAAAGGGGAGGGCTTTGCAACACAGGGAAGACAAGTAGTGATCCTACAACATCTTACTATGCTAATGGACAGTGACTGTAATGGGGTTTGTGGGGAGTGGGAACTTGGGGTATGGGAGAGCCTAGTAAACATAATGTTCTTCCAAAAAAAAATACTCAACAAAATATTAGCAAACCAAATTCAAAAATACTTCAAAAAGATTATACATCCTGATCAAGTGGGATTCATTCCAGAGATTCAAGAATGGTACAACATTCGAAATCCATCAACATCATCCACTACATCAATAAAAAGTATTACAAAAATCACATGATCATCTCCATAGAAGCTGAAAAAGCATTTGACCAAATCAACACACATTCATGATAAAATCTATCAACAATATAAGTATAGAGGCCAAGTACCTCAACAAAATAAAGACCATATACGACAAATGCACAGCCAACATCGTACGTAACAGTGAAAAGCTGAAAGCTTTTCACCTAAGATTGGGAACAAGACAGGGATGCCCACTATCCCCACTTTTATTCAACATAGTTCTGGAGGTCCTAGCCATGGCAATCAGACAACACAAAGAAATAAAAGGCATCGAGATTGGCTAGGAAGAAGTTACACTCCCTGTTAGCGGATGACATGATATTGTACATAAAAAACCCTAAAGAATTAACTCAAAAACTACTGGAACTAATATCTGAATTCAGCGAAGTTGCAGAATACAAAATTAATACACAGAAATCTGTTGCATTCATATATACTAATAATGAACTAGCAGAAGGAGAATTCAGAAAAATAACTCCACTAACAATTGCATTGAAAAGAATAAAATTCCTAGGAATAAACCTAACCAAGGAAGTGAATGAACTATAACCCCTAAAACTACAAGACACTCTTGAGGGAAATTAAAGAGGACAGTAATAAATGGAAATACATCCCATACTCATGGATAGGAAGAATTAATATCGTCAAAATGGCCATCCTACTTAAAACAATCTGCAGATTCAATGCAATCCCTATCAAAATACCAACAGCATTCTTCAATGAACTAGAGCAAATAGTCTAAAATTTGTATGGAACCACAAAAGACCCCGAATAGCCAAAGCAATCCTGAGAAGGAAGAATAAAGCTAGGGGGATTATGCTCCCGACTTCAAGCTCTACTACAAAGCCACAGTAATCAAGACAATTTGGTACTGGCACAAGAACAGACCCATATATCAATGGAATAGAATAGAGAGCCCAGATATAAACCCACACATTCATGGCCAATTAATATATGATAAAGGAGCCATGGACATCCAATGGGGAAATGACAGCCTCTTCAACAACTGGTATTGGCAAAACTGGACAGGTACATGTAAAAGAATGAAACTGGGTTACTGTCTAACTCCATATACAAAAGTAAACTGAAAATGGATCAGAAATGGATACCTGAATGTAAGTCATGAAACCATGAAACTCTTAGAAGAAAACATAGGCAAAATCTCTTGAATATAAACATGAGCAACTTTTTCATTAACACATCTCCTTGGGCAAGGGAAACAAAGCACAAATGATCAAGTAGGACTACATAAAACTAAAAACCTTCTAAAAAACAAAGGACACCATCAGCAAAACAAAAAAGCATCCTACAGTATGGGAGAATGTATTCATATATGACATATCTGATAGAGGGTTGACATCCAAAATATATAAAGAGTTCACTTGCCTCAACACCCAAAAAGGAAATAACCTGATTTCAAAATGGGCAGAGGATCACAACAGACACTTCTTAAAGAAAAAATTCAGATGGCCAACAGGCACTTGAAAATATGCCCCGCTTCACTAATCATCAGAGATGTGCAAACTAAAACCGAAATGAGATATCACCTCACACCAGTTAGGATGGCCAGCATTCAAAAGACGACCAGCAACAAATGCTGACAAGGATGTGGAGAAAGCGGAACCCTCTTACACTGCAGGTGGGAATGTAAATTAGTTCAACCATTGTGGAAAGCAATATAGGGGTTCCTCAAAAAACTAAAAGTGGAAATACTATTTGACACAGAAATTCCACTCCTAGGAATTTACCCTAAGAATGCAGCAGCCCAGTTTGAAAAAGACATATGCACCCCTATGTTTATAACAGCACTATTTACAATAGCCAAGACATGGAAGCAATGTAAGTGCCCATCAGTATATGAATGGATCAAGAAGAGGCAGTACATATACACAATGGAATATTATTCAGACATAAGAAGAAAACAAATCCTACCACTTTCAACAACATGGATGGTGCTAGAGGGTATATGTTCAGTGAAATAAGCTAGACAGAGAAAGACAAATACCAAATGATTTCACTCATCTGTGGAGTATAACAACAAAGCAAAAACTGTAGGAACTAAACAGCAGCAGACTCACAGAGCCACGAATGTACTAGCAGTTACCAAAGAGAAAGGGGTTTCTTTTCCTTTTTTTTCTACAAACCTGGGATTTTCTTAAGGGGGAAGTTCTTTTCATCTTCCTCACCAAGCCTTGTTACCAATAATTGTTGGTTTAGAAATTATTGCATAATATCTTCACCATCCTCTCCTCACCAACCTCCCTCTAACACACAGCTAGAATTGCACTCAATGTATCATTTGCAGCTATTATACCATTAATCATGGGTTGCCTGATTAAGTTGACCATTGTCCTAAATGGATAAATTGGAGTAGTCAAAATCAATGAATTATACTTCCTTGTTGTCTTGAAGTTGAGGCTTAAGTACATTAAGGACACAAATCTGGTCATTCACTCTGACCTCATGGGCCAGTACTTAAATACATAGAAATAAGGCAGAAGAGTGCAATGGACTCTGAAGTACTCAACAGAAAGAGGATTGCATGGAGGAATAACAGAATTCATTAATAAATAAATAAATATCATTTAAATTGGGAATTCTGGCATGGCTCAAAAGATTTGGCAAATGTGCATGAGAAAGAACAGACTGCTATAGATTTCTATCTGCATAGCTCCTTTTCATCCTCACACTTTTTGTGCTAGTGTTGGCATACATTTTTCTTACACCTATGCTGTGAATCCCACATCATTATTTTTGCCCTAAATAGGTAATTATATTTCAAGAAGATTGAGAATATGAAAGTATCTTTATAGTTATACACATATTTTCCACCTCTGAAGCTCTTTATTTCTTGGCATAGTTCCATGATTCCATGTGATTTTATTTTTGTTTGTGCTACCTAACTTTTTTAACATTTCTCACAGGTTCAGGTCTAGTGTCCCAGTAGATCCTCTCAACTTTTATTTGCTATTTCATTCTTTCATTTTGAAATATATTTTATTTGTGTATAGAAACTAGTTTAATTTTTTGTCTCTGTCATACTTATATGCCTCATTTTAAAAAATAAAACTTAATTTTGAAATAATAGATTCAAGAAATGTACAGTGAGGTTGCATTTTTCACCATGTGAACCCTATCATGCATATCATGCATATCCATAGTCCAGTATCAAAGCCAGGAATGTGACATTGGTACAAACCACACCCAAATATATAGTCACTCTGTGTGTATATAAATCTATGCAATTCCATTACATGTGTAGTTTCATGTAACTACCACCACATTTAATGTATGAAACTACCATCATTAAAATGATGATGCTATTTCTTTATAGGCATCCTCCCTCACCTCTATCTATAATCCCTATCAATAACAAATGTTTTCCTTCTCTGTAATGATATAATTTCATGAATATCATATATGTCGAACCATAATACATATTCATTTGAACTTTTTTCATACATAATTCTCTTAAGGTTTTTCTAACTTGTTCCATGCATTAATAGTTGCTTCTTTGTATATGCTGAGTAGTACTCCATGATATAGTTGTACCATGTTTGTTAAGCCAGAGAATTCTAGAAAAGTTTGACTTTTTCCTTAATCGTTAAGCACTTCAAATGTCCGTTTGATGTTTCCTGACTACAGTATCATTTACTCTGATAAGAGTATTTAATTTTCCTTAACTTTGGATTTCCATAAATAATTTGTCCTCAATTTGTTTCTCTTTAACCCTGTTAGTATTCTCTTTATCAGTGGTTTCCTAGAATTTATTATATATGTTGGAGTGTTTTTGAGTGTGTTCATTTCTTAAAAATGTTTGACCAGCATAGATTCACAGACTAAATTGGAATTATAGGTTTGTAGTTTTCATAATATTGGGAAACTTTGGCTATTATTTCTGCAAATATGTTTTCTTTCCCCTCTAGCCTTACTTCTGGACTCCAATTATACATGCATTAGAACACTTAATACCATCCCACAAGTCACTTATGTTGCTATTTATGTTTTAACATAAAAGGTTAGGTAGTCTTTTTCCCTCTATGATTAATTTGGACCATTTTATTAATATATCTTCAAATTCCTTGATATTTACTCTATCTATTCTGCTAATAATATCATCCAGAAAATTTTTATTTCAGATATCAGGTTCTTTCTGTATCTTCATTTCTCTCCTTTTTATATTCATTTATTTCTTTAAAGCAATAAGCACATTCATAATCTTTATGACTTTATGCTTTATAAATTTATGATTACGAATCATGTCCCTATTTGCTATATTTTTTTCTGGGTCATATTTTCCTGGCTATTCGTTTGATTTGTAATTTTGATAGAGAATATTCTTAATTTTATGTTTTCAAAAACTGAATTTAAGAAATAAAATTTTTAATTCTGTTCTGACAGGCAGTTATTTAGAGATCAGTAGAAACTTTTTAAGCTTATTGATACCCTACTTTTAGGGCAGTTCTGGAATAAAACCCATAGTCTACTACTAAGCAGTGAATTTTTTTGCTGTCTAGTGAATGCCCTATATATTCAAAAGGTTGTTCCATTCTGGCTGATGTGAACTTAAATGACTCACAAGACTATAAATTCTAGAATTGTTTCATTCATGGTTTTCCAGCACTTACTCTTTTTTGGCATTTGTTCTTTGCATGAATTCATGGAATTTCACCCTGCTGTTATACATATTGATGTTCAGTGAGACTCAGGAGGGTGCTTTACTGATTTCTGAAGCTCTTTCTCTGCATATCTCTCCTCCCAACACCTTGTTCTGACAATTCCAGTTGAGTCTACCTCCTTCAGTTCTGTTGTCTCTTCAGTTCAACAAGACTGCTGGTCTGTTTCTTCCCACCTCCAAGCTCTGTAGTCTGGAAATTGTCTCCAGGCGGAAAGCCAGGGCTTTCCCAGGTGTCCTCTCATTTGTTTTCCTTCTGTCAGTGATGGATCACAGTTATTTGGTGATTATTGTTCAATGTTTGAAAACTTGTATCTAACATAACAATTTCTAAATTTCTATAAATAAGAGGATGGTTATTTTTATCTATACTTTTAAAATTAGATTCATATTTTGAGGGCATTTCTTTACTGCAATGGGTTCAAACAAAAAGATAACTAAAGTTACTTAGATTATAGCAATTGGTGGTAATATAATACTAATTAGTAGTAATGACATAATAATAACCTCAACATGTAATAACTACCACCAGTGTAACTATCTTTTATACTAGCTCTTGGTAAACTGCATTTAATCTTTTCAGTAATATGATTATTATAATTTTGTAGTCTTTCAAAGGATGAAGTTACTGATGCTCAAATTACTGAAAAGATTTTGGTGTTAACAGCATTGAAATTAATTCTTTTATTCACATTTATTCTTTTTTTGATTGCCTACCATGACAAGCTTAGAAAATAAAATAATTATTATATTCCAGTGGTCATATACAGAAAAGAGCAATATTAATAAGTAAAATAATATGACAGATGCTGATAAGCTCTAAAATAAAATAAAGCAGGTAAATAGCATAGGTACTATTTGAGGGTAAGTGCAATTTTGATAGTATAGGTAGGGGATGCTCTGTGAAACAATGTCTTTGAGTTAAGATCTAAAGTACCTGATGGAGCCTAGAGAAAGTAGTAAGGGATGAGATCAAAGAATTAGGGGTGGGAGTGGAGGCAGCATAACTCACAGAACCTTATAAGCCATTCTAAGGATTTGGTATGTGTTGTGAGAAGAAATCCCCCTTGAGTGTTTTGTGCAGATAAGTGAAAAAGAGCTGACTTTGTTTTAAAGAATCATTATGGATGCAGGGTTGAAAAGGGATGTATGGGGACAGGTGATGAAACAGGAAGAGCTCAAAGAAGCTGTTGTAATGATCCAGGTTTGAGATGATTGGGCTTTGTACTATGGCAGTAACAGGGCAGGTTCTGAGAAGTCCTCAAATTATAGATCCATTTTCAAGTCTGATATTCAAAGCCAGGCCTACCTTACTCCCCATGTGGCTTTTAATTTTCTCCTTTACCTTAGAATCTTTTTCTCATTACCTTCATTGCACTTCTGGCGTACAGGTACTTAAGAGTATAACAGGCATTAATCCTTAATGTGAATTTCAAAAATTCTCCGTATTTCTTCAAATAGAAAAATTAGCTTTTTCAAAAATATGTGTGTACATACAATTATCAGTAATTAAAATCAAAGCTCATTATGCTTTAAAATTTGTTAATGTAAGGCATATGAGAAAGCTAACTGGTTGGACACACCTAATGGCAGTAGGTTAGGGAAGCAGAACATGTCTGAGAGTACATAAATAGTAAAATACTAAAGTATGAGTAAGTGTTGAGAATCTAGATACAAACAATAATAAACATATAGGGTATAATGACATAATACATAAGAAGGAAGTAGTTGACAAAAAGAGGCCACTATGTTTATGTTTAGATTATCCTCTGCACCACATCTCATATCATTGAGCAAATAAAGACTAGGCCAGGACCGTGTATAGGGGAAACATGTTTCCTTTTTCCAATATGAAAAATATATGTTGTTTGGTAAAGGTTTAAGAATAATTTAATTAGTAGAAATAGAAGACCTCATTCACCAGATTGCTGAGACTATGACATTATATGTGCAGAGTGGAGGTATATGAAAAAACAGGTACAGAAATGTTATGTGACTGATTCATTTATCCTAACCTGTCTGATGTCTTCCTTTGCTAATAAAGGTTTCTGATAAAGGTTATGTTAAAGATTTTGGTCCAAACAACTTTTAGTCTCTCTCTCTTTCTCCCTTTCTCTCTTTCCTTCCTTTGTTCCCTCCATCCCTTCCTTCCCATCCTCTTCTGTGCATGAAAATCATCTACTAAGGCTCTGCAATATTTTATGGAGTAGCTCCCCCTTCTCTTTCATAGAATATGGAGTGATAGATCATGTTGTTGGCATGGTTACAACTGAAATATATCACACATGTGATCTATTGTGTTGGACTCAGACTCTGCAAATACAACAACATAATCCTGTCATTAAGTAATATAGAATAATATATATGATACTACTTCTGGAAAGCAATCTTTTGGTAGTATTGAATACAGTGCCAGGGTAACTTGGCCCATTATATGGGACATATCTTGTATTTTATGAAGAAAATTATCATTTATAAAATTCATACTTCTTATTCACTAGGCTACATCTAATACTGTGATTCTTGTTAAATTATTGCTAACATGATGGTGTGACTCATTGTATTAATTATCACCCAAACTTCCCAGTGAGTCTGTGTAAATAATTAAAGGGAATCCTATGTCAAATCATATTAGTGAAATAATATATCAAACAGTTCTTATAGCAAATCTACACAGATTAACTGTTTATCTCCCCATCTCAAGAAATTTGAGAGCATGTGTTATAGGTAAGTTACATTTATTATTGCTTATTTTGTAGCAAGCACTTTGAAAAGTAATTTATATATATTTTATGTAGAAATTCATTTAAATTATTTCCTCTATTAATTTAATGTGTCAACTTGACTGGTCTAAGGGATGCTAGGTAGATGGAAAAACACTATTTCTGAGTGTGTCTATGAGGTTGTTTGTACACTGAGAAAAGATCACCCTCACCAATTCAGGTGGGCATCATCCCATCTAGTGAGGGTCTGTATGGAACAAAAAGGTGGAAGAAAAGTGGCTTTTCTCTCTTTGTTTGAGCTTGGAAATCTTCCTCCTCCTCTCTCCAACATCAGTACTTCTCATTCTCAGGCTTTCAAACTCAGACTGAAATATACCATTCCGGGTTCTCCAGATTATGGATATTAGTTCATGGGGCTTCTTGGTCCCTATAATTATGTGAGCCAATTACTATAATTAAACCTTTCTTATGCATATCTATGTATCCTACTGATTCTGTATCTTTGGAGAAACAGAAATGCTTTCATAACAACCCCACCAGAAATATACTTTCAGAAAAATATTTTGGAACAGGAAGGCAAGGTAGAAACTTACTCCCCAAAATACAAAAGAAGAAAATAGAGCAAATACAATTAAATCTGAAAATGACCTGAAGACTGCAGAACAGATGACCTACTCCTGAGGAAGAAGAGGAGACCACACAGAAAAGGGAAGAGAGGCAAAGCCAAGATTGAATGGGACCCAAGACCTCCCTCCATCCCAGTCTACAGGTGGGAGAAAGTAGAATGGAGAGGGAGGGTGTAGGAGCCCAGGAGTGCTGCATAACTGGCCCCAGAGGTTTGCTCTGGGAGCACAAACCCACATTACGTTGCATTCTGGTGACTAGTGGGGCTGGACACCAGGGACAGGTGGAACACTCTGGGAGGCTAAGACTCCACCAATGTGAGGGCAGGCATGCTCCACCAGTCCTGACAACCAAAGCAGAGATGGCAATTTAAAAAATGTGATAGCAGTGGTAGGGGTAACAGAGGGGCAAGGGTAGGATGGAATTTGCTTCTCAGAAGAAAGGGAAGGTAGAAGACCTCCTCAGCTCTTCCTTGGCCCCACAGGTTGGGAACTCTTGGGAGTGTCAGATGTTCCATCACCCTTGCTAGCATCACAGCACTGAAGCTCTTCCCAGCATGCAATGCTGGGAGCCAATGCACTTGGCCCAGTGGCAGCATCAGACATTGCTGCCTGGCAGGCAGAGGGAGACTCTCCAGTATTCCTTGGCTTCTTTTTTCAGCTCATCTGAGGAGGCGCCTGCAGGAGCAAGCCCCAAGAGCTCCTTCAGCCTCATGGGTGTCCAAACCTGGTGCTCTGAATCTGGTGGGGGAAGAGCCACACATCACCCTGCCTGCTCCATTAACCCTGCAGTCCCACCACTGCTGCAGGGCAGGCAGAGGGTAGCTCTGCCCACTGCAAGCTCAGCAGAGACACCTGAGATCATCAAAAGGGTATGAGCTGAAGCAAATTGACCACCCAGACTCAGAGCACTACAGAAGCCAGATAGAAAGGCAGTTCCAACCATGGCATACAAACATCTTGGGTCCCCACAAAATAGGATCGGTCATTAGAAAGAAAGAATCTAGAGATTCTGGGTATCATAGGACACATTCCTCATAAAGCTATTACTCTATAGGCCAGAAAGTATAGAAGAGACATTTACTACGAAGGAAGAAACAGAAACCCTGACAAAATGGGTAGGCAGAAGAACATGATCCAAAGAAACTACAAGACAGAACCTCAGAAAGAGGGCTACATGAAATGGAAATGACCAATCTTCTTGATAAAGATTTCAAAAAAGAAGTCATAAACAAGCTCTCGGGTCTGACTTCAACTAAGACATAGAAGACCTGAAAAAGAGCCATTCAGAGCTGAAGAATACAGTACATGAAATGAAACATAAAATGGGGGGAGGATTTAAGAGTAGAGTAGAACATGTAGAGTAGATGATATTAAATGGAAATTAGAGAGCAAGAAAACAAAGAAGCTGAGGAACAGAGAGAAAAAGGATCTCCAGGAATGAAAGAATGATGAGAGCTATGTGACCAATACAAATGAAACAATATTGCATAACAGGGATACCAGAAGGAAAAGAGAAATAAAAGGGATAGAAAATCTCTTTAAGGAAATAATTGTTGAAAACTTGCCCAATCTTGGGAAGGATATAGACTCAGATCATAGAAGCATAGACATCCCCTAACAAAAGGAACCCCAGGAAGGTGACACCAAGATGTATAATAATTAAAATGACAAAGATCAAGGATAAGAAGAGAGTGTTGAAAGCAGCCAGAGTAAAAAAGGTTACTTATAAAGGAAATCCCATCAGGCTATCTGCAGACTTCTCAAAGACACTCTAAAGGCCAGAAGGGAATAGCATGATATATTTAATGTACTGAAACAGAAGGACCTCCAACCAAGAATCCTCTACGTGGCAAGGCTATCATTTGAATTTGAAGCAGGGATTAAACAATTTTCAGATAAGCAAAAATTGAAGGAAATTGTCACCACTAAGCCTTCCTTACAGGATATGTTAAGGGGATTGTGGTAGATAGAATAGACCCTAATGCTAAAAAGCTTTAACCCCTAAAAATAAACCTACAGTAAAGGTAGTGAACCAAATAATTACCAAGAAAGTACAAAATTAAAACAAAACAATCATGAAGCAAAATCAATTATGAACAAAATCCATCAAGGAATACACAAAAGTTAAAAGAAAAATGTGGATGAAGAAGGGGGGAAAGATTACCTATAGATTTTGTTTGAAATAAAGTAATCAGCAATTTAAGACAGACAATTAATTAGTAAGGAAGCTGTCCTTGGATGTTTGATAACCAGAAAACTAAAGCCTACAATAAATACACACACACAAAAATAATTAAAAAAGAGAGATCAAATTACAACATTACAGAAAACCACCAATAACAATAAAAATATAAAACAGAAAGAAAGGAACAGAGAGGGGCTACAAAAAAAAGCCAGAAAACAATAAATAAAGTGCTAATAAGTACATATCTATCAATAATTACCTTCAATGTAACTGGACTGAATGTACCAATCAAAAGATATGGAGTGGCAGACTGGATAAGGAAACAAGTCCCATCTTTATGCTGCCTACAAAAGACTCATTACAGACCCAAAGATATATACAGACTCAAAGTGAAGGGGTGTAAAATGATATATCATGCAAATAATAGGGAGAACAAAGCAGGAATAGCAGTACTTATACCAGACAAAATAGATTTCAAAACAAAGAAAGTAACAAGAGACAAAGAAGGACATTACATAAAGACAAAGGGGTCAGTCCAACAAGAGGATATACCCGTTATAAATATATGGGCACCCAACATAAAAGCACCTAAATATGTACAACAAATTCTAACAGATTTAATTTGTTATTCCCAAAAGGGGGAAATAGATTGCAATACATTCCTCTCAGGAGACTTTAACACAACGTTCATATCAGTAGACAGATCAACCAGACAGAAAATAAATAAGGAAACATAGGCACTGAACAATACATTAGATTTAATGGACTTCACAGATATCTACAGAACATTCCACCCAGAAAAGGAGCAAGATACACATTTTTTCAAGTGTACATGAAATGCTCTACAGAATAGATCACTTACTAGGCCACAAGAAGAGTGTCAATAAATTCAAAAAGATTGAAATTTTATCAAGCACCTTCTCAGACCACATTGGTATGAAACTAGAAATAAAAATAAATTACACAAAGAAAACAAAGACCTACAATACAAACTCAAAGGGGCTAAACAACATGATTCTAAATAATAAATAGAAAATCAACAAATTAAAACAGAAATCAAGCAGTACATGGAGACAAATGAAAACAAAAACACAGCAGCTCAAAACTTGTGGGATGTGGCAAATGCATCTCTAAAACAATACAGGCATATTTCAAGAAACAAGAAAAATCCCAAATAAACAGTCTAATATGACAATTAAATCACCCAGATAAAGAAGAACAAATGAAACCCAAAATCATAGAGGAGGGACATAATAATGGTCAGAGAAGAAATAAATAAAATACAGAAGAATAAAATAATGACAAGAATCAATGAAACCAGAAAGTTTCTTTGAAAGAACAAAGAAATTAAATAAACCCTTAGCCAAACTTACCAAGGAAACAGAAAATGTGCACACATAAACAGAATCAGAAACGAAGAAGGAATAATCACAGTGGATACCACAGAAATACAAAAAATTATTAGAGAATACTATGAAAAATTATATGCCAATAAATTCGACAACCTAGAAGAAATGGACAACTTCCTAGAAAAATATTACTTTTCAAGACTGACCCAGGAAGAAACAGAAAATCTGGCCAGACCAATTACCAGCAATGAAATTGAATTGGTAATCAAAAAACTCCCCAAAACAAAAGTCCTCAACCAGACAGCTTCACAGCTGAATTCTATGAAACATTTAAAGAAGACCTAATAACCATCCTTCTTAAAGTATTCTAAAAAGTAGAAGAGAAGGGAATACTTCCAAACTCATTCTATGAAGCCAGCATCACTCTAATACCAAATGCAAAGACACCACAAAAAAGAAAATTACAGACCAATATCCCAGATGAACACTGATGCAACAATACTCAACAAAATATTAGCAAACAGAATTAAAAAGTACATCCTGACCAAGTGGAATCTATTCCAAGGGGTGCAAGGATTTGATGCACATGTTGACAATATTGATGACAATATTTGTCAATCAATAAAGATTGTATACCACATTAACAAAAAGAAAGATAAAAGCCACATGATCATTTCAATAGAAGCTGAGAAAGCATGTGATAAAATTCTATATCCATTCATGATAAAAACTCTCAACAAAAAGAGTACAGAGTACATACTTTAACATAATAAATGCCATATATGACAAACCCCTAGTCAACATTGCACTTAACAGTGAACAGCTGTAAGCTTTTCCTCTAAGACTGGGAACAAGACAAGGATGTCCACTCTCACCACTTTCATTCAACACAGTACTGGAGGTTCTAGCCACAGCAATCAGTCAACGCAAAGAAATAAAAGACATCCAAATTGGTAAGGAAATATTTAAACCATCATTCTTTGCAGATGACATGACATTACATGTAGAAAACACTAAAGAATCCACCCAAAAACTACTAGATTTAATAACTGAATTCAGCAAAGTTGCAGGATACAAAAGTAATACAGAGAAATCTATCTGATTCTTATATACTAACAACAAACTAGCAGAAAGAGATATCAGGAAAACAACTCCATTTACAATCACATCAAAAAGAATGAAGTACCTAGGAATAAACCTAACCAAGGAAGTGAAAGGCCTATACTCTGAAAACTCTAAGACATTCATGAGAGAAATTAAAGAAGATACAAATAAATACATCCCATGCTCATGGATAGGAATAATTAACATTGTCAAAATGGTCATCCTATCCAAAGCAAGTTACATATTCAATGCAATCCCTTTCAAAATACCAACAGCATTCTTTAATGAACTAGAACAAATAGTTCTAAAATTCATGTGGAAACACAAAGGACCCCAAATAGTCAAAGCAATCCTGAGAAAGAAGAACAAAGCTGGGGGGATTATGCTCCCTAACTTCAAGCTCTACTACAAAGCCAAAGTAATCAAAATAATTTGGTACTTGCACAAGAACAGACCCATAGATCAATGGAATAGAATAGAGATCCCATATATAAACCCACACATATATGGCCAATTAGTATAGATAAAGGAGTCATGGATATACAATAGGGGAAAGACAGCATCTTCAACAACTGGTGTTGGCAAAAATGGACAGTTATATGTAAGAGAATGAGACTGGAATATTGTCTAACCCCATACACAAAAGTAAACTCGACATGGATCAAAGACCTGAATATGTCATGAAACCATAAAACTCTTAGAACAAAACACAGACAAAAATCTGTTGAACATAAGTATGAACAATTTTTTCCTGATACAACTCCTCAGGCAAGTAAAACAAAATACAAAATGAGCAAGTGGGACTACATCAAACTAAAAAGCTTCTGTATAGCAAAAGACACCATCAGCAGAGCAAAAAGGCATCCTACAGTATGGGAGAATATATTCATAAACATGTTATCTGAGGGGTTAACATACAAAATATATAACGAACTCATACACTTCAACTTCCCAAAAACAAATAACCTGATTTAAAAAATGGATGGAGCAACTATATGGACACTTCTCCAAAGAAAAAATACAAATGGCCAACACACATGTGAAAAGATGCTCCACATCACTAATCATCAGGGAAATGCAAATTAAAACCACAATGGTTATCTCCTCACTCCAGTTATAATGTGCACTATTTAAAAGTTAAGAAACAAGAAATACTGGTGAGGTTGTGGAGAAATAGGAAGTCTCTTACACTATTGGTGGGAATGCAAATTGGTACAACCACTGGGAAAAACAATATGGAGTTACTCAAAAACTGAAAACTGAAATATGATTTGACCCAGTAATTCCACTCCTAGGAATTTACCCAAAGAAAACAAACCCCTAATTCAAAAGATACACACAACCCTATGTTGATCCCCACACTATATGCAATAGCCAAGATATGGAAGCAACCTAAGTGCCCATCAATAGATGAATGGATAAAGAAGATATGGTATATATTCACAATTGAATATTATTCATCCCTAAAAGGAAAAGAAATCATGCTATTTACAACATCACGGATGTTTCTAGAGGGTATTATGCTCAGTGAAATAAGAGGCAATGACAAATACCATATGATTTCACTAATTTTTGGAATATTAAAGAAAAACAGAAGGAACAGAACAGCAGTAGACTGAACAGATACTGAGAAGTGACTGGTGGTGACTAAGGGTGAGGGGTTGGGGTGGCCGTGGGGGAGGATAAAAGGACCCAATCATTCACAATCACAATATAAGTTGATCATGGGGGCTGTTGAGACACTGTGACGTACGTTTGTGTGATGAAACCTTACATAAGATTGCATATTAATGATAGTTTAATAAAAAAAAAGGAACGTACTTTTATTAGATTTACTTTGCCATTGATGAAACTAAGGAAAAAGTAAAAAAAAAATGTTTGAGTAATTGTCCCATATCATCCAGCTGCTAAGTGGTAAAGCTAAGAATGTAGCATAGGTTTTGCTGAAGGATACAGGTGTGGTAATTTATAAACAACTCATTTATGTGAATCTACACATAAAAAATAAATTGCTTTACTTTATAAAAAGTTATTTTCCACATTTGCTATAAAATTTGTTGTATCAGTCTTTCACTTATTTGTAGCAACTTTTTCATGTATACACAATAATATTACTATGCGTAACTTTTCAAATTCCTATTTTATGTGAATATGGTATAGAACCTTTGGAAAAGCTGTTATTAAAAGATAGTAGTATACAGTGCTTTATACTTGGTCATGGAATCAAGCCTATCAGAATTTAAAGCAGAGCTCTTAAATCTATTAATTGTATGAATTTGGCAAGCATCATGCCCATTTAAGCCTGTAAAAGATAAATAATATCTCACATAAAACTTTGCTGATAAAATTGAATATGATTTCTCAGAATAACTAAGATAATGTTCAGTTCAGAGTAGGTACACAATAAATGGTAATTTTTTTCTTTTATTTCCATAGACAGCTGTATATTTAAAAACATAAATTATCATACATGCATGCAAAGATGGTTTTAAATTTAATCAGGTAATTACTGAGTATTTAATTGACTGTTCTTATGGTTTATGCTGTCTCTGCTTAACCAAGATACAAAATACCTTTTGCCACACATGATATATAGGTTTTATGCTATATGCAAATGCAAAATATAAGGACCCTATGGACCACTTTGTGAAAATAAAAATGATTGATGAGTTTCATTATTTCAATTTAGAAATTCATCTGCAAAATATAAGTTCTTACGTTGCCATGGGAACATATTACATCACTCTAATTTGTTCAGTATATGCTTAGTTCCAAAATAAAGACAATTAATTTATTAGGATTTCCATGTAATCACTATATTCAATAGGGATTCAAAATTTATACTGAACTTTAATTTGTGACTATTCCCTTATGGAATGCCAGAGAGACATTTAAAGTAACTTTAATTAATAAATACCACTAATATTTATTCAATTGGATGGTAAACATGTATATATAAACTGATTATCTTTCTTAGGGTCAGTGATAATCAAAAAATGTGTTTTAGAGCCAAATTAAACTTTAGTTTTTTTATAATCCAACAGGAACGTTTCTTCCATCATTTAAATTGCATCAATGGTAAGTAAAATGAGAGTTGAGAGAGTCCCCCTCAAAGTATAGATCATATTTTTCATGAACCAAAAAAAGTTTAAGGACAATAAGGAATACTATACACAAAACAATGTACACAAATTTTCTAACCTTGATAAACTTGACCAATTCTATGTAAGATACATGCCCCCAAAAATCACACAGGGAGAAACATATGTAATCTTAATAGGCCTATATGTACTGAAGATATTGATTCAATTTTTAATACACCCTTCAAAATAAGTTATTAGGCCCAGATTGTTTTGCAGATGATTTAAAGAACATTTAAGAAAAAGCAAATGATAGATACCAATTTTCCACAATCTCTTCCAGAAAATAGAAGCAGTGCAGAATACTTCCTAACTCATTCTATGAGGTAAGAAAGAATCCAAATATATTACAATTGTATGAATACTTGTAATACAATTTCAATTAACTGAGTAGGGTAAAAATGTGCTGACCTATGTTTGGAAATGAATGGAGTCTATAAAACTATAAACAAAATAAACCGTGCATATCTATACTCTAGTTGGTAAAGTTAATCCCAGTGAGTATAGGTTAACTGATACCACCATACACATATATAGGAATTGAACAACAAAGTAAATGTATCACAGACAATGGAGCCAGGTTTCCCACTGTTGGAGTGGGAAATTACAGATAAGCAAGGAGAGGGGACTAGAATGATACAGTTGTAATACATTAATTAGAATTTGAAAAGTTATTATGAGCCCATGTTTAGCTCAATATAAATACAGATCATTATATATAGGTATATTGGTAGAAATGTGTTTATACACAGAGTAGAAAACACAAATATTTCCTTGCTCTATCAGCTGAGAAAACCTAAAAGCAATGACAACCACAAAAGTAACAAGTATACCGAGCACATATATGTTGGTTTCTAGCACTTATATGTTGATTTTTAACACCATTCCCCAATGTAAAAAGATCCATGTTCCTTGGAGAAATGACTTTGTGAGGATGGAGGCAGGAAATACACAACTTGAGTCTGGAGAATCTTACAGCATCAGAAAGTAAAGTAGCAAGCACTCAAATAAACAAACAGCGCTCACAATAATGGTGGTATGTCAAAGAACAAAGCAGACAACTGAAATATCTCGCAATGGTCAAAGCTATTCAGTAATTTGAAGAGCCAAATAAATATAGTTGCATTAAATAATAACCCACAATGTAAAATAAGTATACATGAATCCATAAAGAAATAAGTAATTAAATAAAAATAAATTAATTTATTTAATAATTAATAAATAGAGAAAAGACAAGAGAGACAATCTACCCATCCATCCAACAAATGCATAATAATCACCTCCTATATGTCAGATGCTATAATAAGATTGGAGTTTTAACTAAAAAAAGGTTAGAAGACCCTATAATAGTATGACAATAATTAGCAAAGGAGAGAGGCAAAGGATAAGTAAATTTAAAATGAAGAAAAAGCAATCAAACAAAATAAAAGCAAAGCAGATATCCAGTTTGGTGGGGTGCTAGTTTAAGTAATAGCTTCCTTATTTCCAGCTGTTTTCTCTAACTGCTCTATGAACAAGAGAAAAGAGAAAAGACAAATCTACAAAGTAGAAACAGTCTAAATGATTCTATATTTTTTCTCTTCAAGGAGGCAGAGCATAATTTTTCTACACCTTCGATTAGGCTGAGCATAGCTGCTTCCTTCTAAGGAATATGGCATCTAAAGGAGTTTTAAAATGTTCCTTTACAGTAAAAAATCTTGTCAAACATTATTTTTTCCAAGAGTTTAAGGTCATCATTAATGGTGATGTCATGTTCATAGTATGTATATTGATATCCTGTGATGAAAATGGCACTCTGTGTTCTTCTTCCCAAAAGCCATAACTTCAGATTCATAATAAGAAAAACATCAGACAAATCTTAACAGAAGGCATTATATAAATACGTGGTCAGAGCTACTCAAAGGCACCAAGATCATCCAAAACAAGAAACATCTGGGAAACTTTCACAGCCAAGAGTAGCCTAAGGAGAATGATGTGTTAGAATGATGAAATAGTAAATGATGAAAAATTATAATAATGTGGTGTGCTGGATGGGATCCTGGAAGCTGAAAAGAACACTTGGTAAAATTCTAAGGAAATCAGAATGTATTTAATAATAATGTATTAATATGCATTCATTATTTTTAACAATCCATACAAATGTAACAATGTTAATAACAGTTAAAATTGTGTGTGGGTTATGTGAGAACTCTCTATACTATCTTCAAAAATTTTTATAAAACTGAAACTCTTCTAAAAAGCAGTTTATTTAAAACAAAAGTATTGCACATATCTATATAGCAAAGTGTTCACTGAATGGATTTCCCACAATTTATTTAAATATTCTGCTGCTTTTGAACATATAGGTTTGTTCCAAGTTTTACAATCTACCCATCCATCCAACAAATGCATAATAATCACCTCCTATATGTCAGATGCTATAATAAGATTGGAGTTTTAACTAAAAAAAGGTTAGAAGACCCTATAATAGTATGACAATAATTAGCAAAGGAGAGAGGCAAAGGATAAGTAAATTTAAAATGAAGAAAAAGCAATCAAACAAAATAAAAGTAAAGCAGATACCCAGTTTGGTGGGGTGCTAGTTTAAGTAATAGCTTCCTTATTTCCAGCTGTTTTCTCTAACTGCTCTATGAACAAGAGAATGTAGGAATGAGGGAAGGAAGACCTCTTAAGATCTTATTACATTGGTCCAGGAGAGAAATCATGGTGGCTTTGGGCTTATATGAGAGTGGTAGTAGGGAACACAGTAATAAAAGATTGGCATCTAAATATATTAATAAAAGAATCCTCTCTTTTTTCAGATGTATGAGGGTTAAAAGATAAATCAAGAATACTCTTTTCTCTTACTGAAGGCATTTCTGACTATTAATGTCCCTCTTAGAACTGCTTTTGCTGCACCCTCATACATTTTGGTATGTTAAGTTTCCATTTCAATTTGATTCAAAATATTTTTGGATTTCTCTTTTGATTTCTTCTTTGACCCATTGGTTGTTCAGGAGCATATTACTTGATATCCATGTTTTTGTGCGTTTTTCTTTTTTTCTTTAATTGAGTTGTAATTTCATACTATTATGATCAGAAAAGATGCTTGATAAAATTTCAATCTTCTTATATTTAAGATTTGTTTTATGACCTGAAATGATCTATCCCGGAGGTGGGCCATGTGTACTTGAGAATAATATAATTTTGCAACTGTTGGATGGAATGTTCTATAAATATATGTTAAGTTCATCTGATTTAATGTGTATATTGGTTCTATTAAACCAAAGGAACAAAAGAGCAGCAGACTCACAGACCCAAGACGGGGCTAGTAGTTACCAAAGGGGAGGGGAGGGGGAGTGTGGGTGGGGAGGAAGAGAGAAGGGGATTGTGGGGTATCATGACTGGTGCACATGGTGTGTGTGGGATCACGGGGAACACAGTGTAGCACAGAGAAGACAAATAGGGACTCTGTGGCATCCTACTACACTGATGGACAGTGACTGCAATGGGGTATGGGGGGACTCTATAATAAGGGTGAATGTAATAACCACATTGTTTTTCTTGTGAAACCTTCATAAGAGTGTATATCAATGATACCTTAATAATAAACAAATAAATAAATAAATAAAATTTTTAAAAATGGGCAGAGGAACTTGATAGACATTTTTTCCAAAGAAGATATACAAATAGACAAGTACATGAAGAGGTGATCAACGTCACTAATTATTAGGGGAATGCAAATCAAACCACAGTGAGGTATCACCTTATACCTATTAGTGGATATAAAAAAAAAAGCGGAAGATATCAAGCGTTGGTTGAGGAAAGGGAACACTTTTGCACTCTTGCTGGGAAAACAAATTTGTTCAGCCACTGTGGGAAATGGTATGGAGGTTCCTCAAAAATTTAAACATAGAACTACCATATGATCCAGCAATTCCATTGGTAATATCCAAGGAAATGTAAACAGGACATTGAAGAGATACCTGCACTCCCATGTCCTATGCTGTACTGTTCACCATAGCGAAGATGTGGAAACAGCCTAAGTACCAATCAATGGATGAATGGATAAAGAAGATATGGTTTGTGGGTGTATGTGTGGTTTATGTACACATTTGCCATTTGCAACAGTATGGATGGACCTTGAGGTCATTATACTAAGTGATGTAAGTCAGACAGAGAAAGTTACATTCTTTGTGATATCAGTTATGTGAAATCTAAAAATGTTAATTTGATATAAACAGATTAGAATGGTGGTTACCAGGGGCTGTGGGGTGGGAGAAAAATGGAGATATTGGTCAAAGAGTACGAACTTCCAGCCCTAAGATGAATAACTTCTGGGGATCTAATGTACAACATAATGGTTATAAATAATAATTTGGTAAGTGAGTAGATCTTAAATGTTTCACCACAAGAAGGGTTATAGTAATTATGTGTTGTGATGCAGCAGTTAATGCTATGGTGGTAATAATTTTGTAATGTAGAAGTGGATGAAATCAACATGTTTTAGACCTTAAATGATGGTATATGTAAATTATATCTCAATAAAGTTGGAGAAAAAAAGTCCATAGGCTAATGAAGAGAAAAAAAAATAACTATATTTTTACATAAAGGTAATTAACATGTATAACTTTTAAGTATTTTAAAACATTTGATTAACTGCTCCTAAATGCCAAAAACAAAACTCCCACCAGTTAGATTACTTAATCTATTTTCACAGAATTAGTGCATGAACATGCATCTGAGTTAGGCATCTGCATAAAACAAAAAGTCTAAAATAGAAGTGTAATAAATACAGTAAATGTTAATTTTTACATAAAATAAGTCCAGAAATAGGTATCATAGGCTTCTGCAGCTACTCCATGATTACCAGGGACTAGTCTCTATTTCACAGCACCAGTACCCCAGATTTACTGACTTTAATTCTCAAGTATAAGAATGCAATTCTCATATCCTATATGTGTTCTAGCTTGCAGGAAGGGACAATGAAGTAAGGGAGAAAAAAAGTACTTTCTAGAAAAGCTTGCCAATACATTACCTTTAACAAGTTTATGTGAACTCTCATCATCACAATCACCTTCACAATCATTTGCTAGAACTATATCAGATGACCGAACCTAGCTGCTATCCATTGTACAAATAGTACCGTTAGTTAACAATAGAATATTTTAAAATAAGAGAATAGATCACATATTAAGTGTTCTCACACAAACACACACATGAAAACAAGGACATCCTTGGAGATGGTGGATATGTTTAGCACCTTGATCTTGCTGAAAGTATCATAAGTGCATGAATATGTCCAAACTCAACAGATATACATAAAAAATGCATACTTTTTTATATATTAATTATACCTCATAAAGATTAAAATAAAAGAAACAGGTCATTTAACTAGATATATTCTCATGCATAAATCTTCAGGTAAAATGTTACTAAGGAGGAAGAAAAACGTGTCTTCAGTAGACATTTTTCACTGTCTACACTATTCAGTAACAATGAAAATATTTCTTTGAAAATATTTTAAATGCCATATATCTGTTATTGCTTTATTTAACTCCCTTAATTAGTGTAGAATTTAATACTAAGTAATATGGTTAGAGTCATTAGTGCTTCTTCATGTCTGTATTTATGAGAAGGTATTAATTTATGAGAATGTCTTGAGAGATAAATAAAGGGCCAAGAAAAACAAGACATCTGCCTTTCAACTTAATATGGTTGGACAGTAGAAGGAAATTTGCTATGTGGGTAGAATAGAGCCAATTGTAGATACAGAGTAACTTCTCATTATGGGACATATTTTGCAAAGAAAAAAATATTACATGATCCACTGTAATGCAGAAAATGTAACAATTCCCCAATACTGTCATTATTTTGATGTAAACTACTATATTTCTAGAAGGACCCTGTTCAAAAGTAATTATATCAGAGAACAAAAAGTATTAGCACATTTTCATGAATTAATTTATTGTTTAAATAGCTACTACAGAACATGATGGGACTCTCAGGGATTGTAATAAGGTAAATCATGACAAAGGAAAGGAGAACAAAATATAGGAAACTCTTCCAAAGTAATTCATATTAGGGTTTGTTCCCTATTATACCATGCTATATGTCATCAGAGATTTATGTTCTTAAGTAGAGGGGGTCCCAAGGATACAGAGATTCTGAGATTAATTTTTAAACTTCATAACAATTATTCTTGATTAGAATACATCATAAATTACTATCCCTTTAACTTTTGATATTTTGATTTAAAACCACTCAAAGCATAGATGTATTGTTGAAGAGAAGCATTACAAAAAATATTGACAAATAAAGATGCCACTCAGTTTTCTGTAAGAGCTAGGGAACATACAGTAAATGACCCTGAGTATGTCCTCTTATTCTCTATCATCAAGACATAATTTTGCTGAAGTGCAGGGGAATTGCACAAATGCCAAGATATAAAAAAAATTACTGTGACAGGTTTAGCTTTATTAATAAAACTAATGTCCTTGAAATCTACTTCCTTTGTTTATTCACAGTTGTAAGCCCTGTCTGTTCCAGAGACAATAATACTTTATTTCCTTTTCCAATCTCTTAATCATACTAGGTAAGGTAAATGGAAAAATTGAAGAAGAAGGGTCAAGCACCTGTGAGAATTTTTCTTAGTAAGTTAAGAAAATTGTATTTGAACACTGTTCTATCTCCATAAGGTAGGGGCCTATGTTGGGATGAATACAAGCAGCTGTAAACCAGGACACCAAATCCTAGAAATAATGGGAATCAGATGCTGTTACAAGCTCATACCTAGTTTAGAATCATGCAATTGGATCCAGAAATCTGGATACCAAACTAAGGAAGTAAACCAACAAGAAGCACGTGAAATAAAAGGAGCCAGGCCAGAAAAAAATCAGGTTTTTAAAAAAACAAATATTGGAAATGAGTACAGAAAAAAATTACGAGAGCAACAGCAACAATGAAAACCTTAATTTGTTTTTTTTTTTGTAGAGGTCTATTCATTTAGTAATCTATGCAAAGTTAAAGTTCCTAATTATTTTTATTATTCAATATAAGCCTTAAGAAAAAAAAATCAAATATGGAGGGAATATAAGACAGATTTTTCCCATTAGAAAGAAGAGAGCCTGAATAACTTATTTTCACAATAAGTCTGTGTAATATTTCAATTTTTATCCTGGTCATAATCCTTAATGATCCCTCTTCAGGCCACATGTGCAGGACAACCCTCAATCGAGTATCCCCTTCTGATGAAAGTAAAAGTCAAGCCAGTCTCCCTTCTGTGTTATCTCAAACCATTTCAGACCTGTTTGGAAGTCAACCCTGTTCCTCCCAGAAAACCTCATTATGTTAGTAATAGACCTTTAGTGACCTCTTGGTGCGTGAATGGTGTCATCAGTATTGATGCTCACACTAAATTTTGTGTGTTGTGTCTACCACAATTCTTTGAAATGACCACAGCATTAGATATTTTAACTTAATCACACCTTATAAAGATCTGTGATTTGTGGAGATGTTGATCTGCTCTGAATTTTATCTAATTTCTGTTTGTTCTTGGTAATAGAAATCCTTGAAATTTCATTATATAAACTTGATGGCTATTCAATCATGGCACTTTTGTCTTTCCTCATGAAAAATTAGACATATAATATATTAGAAATGAATTATTTCTTTAAAAGCCCATTTTAACACAAATGACTGCGGTATGTTGAATAATAACCACCCCCTCACCCCAACCACCACCAGCAAACTGTCTCTGTCCAAATCCCAAGAAACTATGAATATATTTTCAATGTAAAAGGTCTTTGCAGGCCCTTGAGAAGGGTGATCATCTAGCAGTATCTGAGTGGGTTCAATGTAATTATAAAGTTCCTCATAAGAGACAGGCAGGAGGATCAGAGTTAACTCATTTGAGTGTATCTTTTGGTAAAATATGTGTGCATTTATGTTAGCTACATACTCAGAAATGGAATTTTCAGGTTAAGGGAATTAATTATACAATTAATATACTAACATGAGTAGATAATGACAAACAGCTTTCCAAAGTTTGTCTTTTCCACCAGTATTATGTAATAATCCTAATTTGTCCATATCTTCACCGACATTTAATTTAAAACATTTTAATTTAAATAAATCCAGTGAGTATTTATCTCCTTGATATCTCATTGTGGTCTTTGCCCAGATTATTAATGAAGTTGAGTAAGCTTCATGTTTACCACCTATCGGGATATTCTCTTTTTTGAAACTTGTTCAAGTATTTTGCACATTTTCTCTGCTGGATTTATAATTTATTTGTAGATATTCTTTATATACACTGGTTACAAATCTTTCATTTTATATATATGTGTGGCAAATAACTTCCCTAATCCCTTTCCTTTCACATATGTTAATACCATCTTTTGATGAATGTGAATTTGTAATGCAAATGTAATTCATCAAGCTCTGCTTTATGGTTATACATGTGTTCCTCATTTAAGAAATACCTTTGTTAGGATCTGGAAAGATTAATATCTTCTGTAAATTTTGTTACTTTCTTTTCTATTTAAATCTACACTCTACTTGCTCTTGAGTTTTGGCATGAGGTAAAGATCATGTGAAGAAGGAATTAACATAACAGTTTTCTTTTTCCAGACCTTCTATGTCTTCAAAGCTCTCTGGAACTATGATGGACCCTTGGACAAATCCTGAGAATGTACTCCTTGGAAAGTTTTTTACATTAATGAATGATTTTTTTGTACTTAGAATATAGGTTGTGCCGTATCAACCTGTCATGATCACTTTACACAAATACCAAGATTGATAATGTGCACTTTTTTGTTTAGTTTTAGGGGTCCTGACATTCAGTTACCATGGCTGATCACATAACAGGATATGCTTATGTGACCAGCTTTCCATCAAAGCCCTGGAGTCGGACTTGGACATGTTTCTTCGGGTGGCAACACTTTGCATGTGTCTCTGAAATTCACAGCCAGAGAAATGCATTCTATCCAATACTAGAAGTGGAAGAATGTAGACACCAGCATCTTATTGCTCAGAAATTTACCCAATGAATATTTGCTTCTGGTGTTATTCTTTATCTTTTCGATGTAAGAAGTCTTAACCATATAAATAACCGGCTATTGACTCTTATGAATACTTTTTGCATATCATCAAATTTAAGCATGGGGGTGAGATTCCCTAAACAAGACTGTTTATTATCTTTTGTATAGATATGCAAAAGACTCAGCATCATTTATCGAATGACCATTTTTCTTCATTGGTTCGGTCTTAAATTAGGATTATCTATAAATATTGGGCAGTTGGTGGACCCATTATTTCTCTTCAATTGACTTTTTGTCAATTATTTATCTAACGGCACAACATCTTAAATACTAAGGTTTGCAATTCTAGAACAAGTCCTCTTTACCTGTTCTTAACTTGATGAAGGAACACTCCCAAACTCAATCTATGAAGACAGCATTACCTTGATACAAAACCAGATAAGGATACAGAAAGAAAGCTATAGACCAGTATCACTTGTGAATAGACATACAAAAGCTCTCAATAAAATACTGGCAAACTGAATTCAAAAACATACTAAAAGGATTATACACTATGACAAAGTGGGATTTATCCTTGGGATGCAAAAATGATCAATATACACAAATCAATAATTTTAATACATCAAATCACATGATCGTCTCAATAGACAAAGAAAAAGCATTTTGCAAAATACAACCAAAAAATCAGCAAATTAGTTTCACTGCCTTACACACTGATGAAATGTGAAAAAAATAGAGAAAACTACCCATTCACAATTTGCATCAAAAACAATAAAATACTTAGGAATCAATTTACCTAATGAAGTGAAATGAAATGAAAGTGTACAATGAAAACTACAACACTTCCAAAAATTGAAGAAGACACAAACAAATGGAAGTACATCCAATCTTAATGGGTTGGAAGAATTAATATTGCCTAAAAGACCATACTACCTAAAGCTACCTAAAGATTGAATGCAATCACCCTTAAAATACCAAAGCATTCTTCACAGAAATAGAAAAACAACCATAAAATTTGTGTGGGCCCACAGAAAACCCTGAATAGCCAAAGCAATCCCAAGAAATAAATTGGAGGTATAATACTTCTGGATTCAAACTATACTACAAAGCCATAGTAATAAGAAACAGTATGGTAGTAGCACAAAAATAGACACAGAGAGAATGGAATAGAATAGAGGACCAAGGATTAAATCTTGGCATATATGGTCAATATTTGACAAGGTAGCTGAGAATATCCAATGGGAAATAGTTTCTTCAAAAAATGGTGTTGGGAAAACTGGAAAAACATGCAGAACAATGAAATTGTATTCCTGCCTCACACCACTCATGAAAATGGACTTGTAGTGGATCAAAAACTTAAGCATAGTACTTGACACCATAAAATTCCTAGGAAGAAACAGGGAAGAAACTTCTTGATATTGGTCTCAGCAAAGATTTTTTTTTTTTGGAAATGTTGCGAAAAGCACAACCAACCAAAGTAAAAATCAGGAAGCAGGACTAACGTCAATGTTAAAAACTTTGGCACAGCAAAATAAATAAGAAAGTGAAAATACCACCTCAGCAATGGAAGAAAAATTTTGCAAGCTATTTATTGGATAAAGGATTAATATCCAATCTGATTTAAAAACTTGGAAATAAACTAAAGAGTTTTCCAAAGAGTACATCAAAATGACCAATAGACACATGAAAATATGCTCAACATCACTAATCATCAGAGAAATGAAGGGTCAAAATCACTGTAGTTTTAAATCGTTATTGAAGAGAGCTGTGTATTTTAGAGCATAGCAAGTTATAGCAAGAGTAAAAAGAGGAAAGTAGCATGTATTTTAAGAGGAAAGTTTTATTAAATTCAGAAGAAAAATGCTGACATAAAATGCTACCTTGTTTAATACAATAGGCAGTCTGTATTACTCACAAAAATGTTCACATAATTCCTTCTTGATTTTCTGGAGATGCGAATACCAGAATGAAAGAGCTGCCATTTCATTTCTTCTGTGAAAAACTATATTCCACTGTAGGGAGGACATGAAATATTCTACCATATGGTAAGACTAAAGGTTTTTTTTTCTGAAGTAGGTTACATGATTCACATAGTAGGAGATTAAGAAGAGACAAATTACAGCACTTTGAGGAAAGGTAAGAATGAACTGTATTAAAGTTAACTCATACTGTCATTAGGAAAGAATAAAATGGGTATGAATGTAGCTGTTGATGAAAATCGCATAAAGAAAACACATGAGAAAAGGTAGAGAAGGAATATGCTACAGTGGTTGAGAAAATTGGCTTCGAAATTTTAATCACATCTAATATTGCAGTTCCTGAACCAGAAACAAAAATATGTTCCTGGTGGTAGAGAAGATGATAATATTCAGGGCATTTCAAAATGTCCCTAAAGAAGGCAAATACATAATAAAACCTTACTTTTATTTCTGGAATAAAAGTTGTCTCTTTGCTTATAAATGTTCATATTCCTTTGGTCAGCAATGATAACTATTTGGACCATAATTTTTTTCCTTCAACTTAGCAGGAAATATAGTGTAAAAATATATATCCCTTTATAAAGAAGCTTAGCTCATATTCCTGCAAGTACTTACTGCTTCTAACATTTTCAAAGCATATCTTTATTTTGCTTTCTTTCTTTGCTTTCCAACTTACCTTATATTTTATTTCATATAAAATCTCTCTTGAAATGCAGAAAATACATTCAACAAAAAGCTTTCCAAAAAGCTGTTTAATAGTTCGTTTTTCTTTCTTCCCTCTATTCTGAACTTTTGCAGTATATACATATTTTATAAATCAATACTTTTTTATGTCTATGTATTCTATCATGCAGTTTATGCAATTTCTTCTTGTTCTGTTAAATTAAATGTTTATGCATACATATCTGCTAATAGCCCCAGTCTGCTTACTGATTTTGAGGACAGCTTTAGTCAGAACAGGCACAGATGGATAAAATTCAGGACTGCCAATGATATGGGCAGCAGGCAGAGATTCACAAACACTTTTGAGTTTCTTTTTTAATCCTCCAAGAACTGGAGACCTCAGTAAGAGGATCAAGGAATGGATTGGGCAAATGAGACAGTGAAAGTATGTATAGTCTGCTAAGTTTGAAAGTCTAGTTTTTAGATTCGTGAATCACTTATAAATTCTTTATAAGGAATGTAATCCTGCACCAAACATCTCCAACTTACTTAGTTATAGAAACAGAGTAGACAATTTCAACTACATTCTTGCTTTAATAGCCTGCTCTGCTACTCTCATATTTGAATTCAGATGTAGAAACTGTTGATGAATAAAAAGAACCAGGAAACTATTTTGGAGAAAGCTATTCAAGACTTACCCATATTAGGAATCCTAATAGAAACATTATTCAATACAGAAAGAAAATTGGAAGTGGTAGAATTTTCTGAAATTGCCCCATGATTACAACAAGTTTTGAATACCCATTATCCTACAGACAGTATGTGGGTGTAGAGTAGTCTTAAAGTGTCTATTTTAAGGAAAAAGCTGATATTTGTCAAATATGTTGACTTTTCTATAGGAGGCATCAAACATAAAGCTACTAATGAGTAAAAATCTTAAATCAGGGGGCGGAGCCAGGATGGCGGCGTGAGTAGAGCAGTGGAAATCTCCCCAAAACACATAGAGCTATGAAAATATAACAAAGAAAAATCTTCCTAAAATAGAGACCAGAGGACACAGGACAACATCCAGACCACATCCACACCTGCAAGAACCCAGAGGCTTGCGAAGGGGGTAAGATACAAGCCCCGGCCCGGTAGGACCCGAGCGCCCCTTCCCCCGGCTCCCAGCGGGTGGAAAGAAACCAGAGCAGTTTTTTTTTTGGCGAGTGCTTTTTGGAAGCCTTAAAGGGATGGGCCCCCGTTGCTAGGGAGGCAGGGTGGCAGGACCGGTGAGCAGGTACCTGGGACCGGCGCCTGAGGACAAAGAATATCCCGCGTTTCTCCCTGCGGGACCGGCGGGCAGGTGCCTGAGACCGGCGCCTGAGGATGGAGGAAATCGCGCGTTTTTCCCCTTTTTTTTTTTCTCTTTTTGGCGAGTGCTTTTTGGGAGCCTTAAAGGGACAGGGACCCCAGTGCTAGGGAGGCAGGGTGGCAGGACTGGTGAGCGGGTGCCTGGGACCAGCGCCTGAGGACAAAGAATATCGAGCGTTCTTTCCCTGTGGGACCGGTGGGTGGGTGCTTTTTGGAAGCCTTGAAAGGACAGGGACCCTGGTGCTAGGGAGACAGGGCAGCAGGACCAGTGAGCAGGTGCCTGGGACCGGCACCTGAGGACAAAAAAAATCGCGTGTTTTTTCCTTTTTTTTTCTTTCTGTTCCCTCTCTAATTATTGCTGTTGTTGTTTTGGTTTGGAGAGTGCTTTTTGGAAGTCTTAAAGGGGCAGGACAGGTCACTTAGACCAGAGGCAGGGAATCTGGGGATCTCTGGGCACTCTAACCCCCTGGGCAGCAGGGAGCACAGAGGACCCTTACAGAGATAAATAGCCTCCCGGCTGCTCCCCCTCCAACGGGGCTCCACCATTTTGGAGGAACAGCCCCAGCCAGGCCAAGCCCACAGCAACAGCAGAGATAAATCCCATAGCAACTGGGCAGGAAGCAGAAGCCCTGTCTGCACACAGCTGCCCAGCACAAGCCACTAGAGGTCACTATTCTCCCAGGAGAAGGCCACAAACCAACAAGAAGGGAAGCTCTTCCAGCGGTCACTTGTACCAGCTCTGCAAACTATCTCTATCACCATGAAAAGGCAAAACTACAGGCAGACAAAGATCACAGAGACAACACCTGAGAGGGAGACAGACCTAACTAGTCCTCCTGAAAAAGAATTCAAAATAAAAATCATGAACATGCTGACAGAGATGCAGAGAAAAATGCAAGAGCAGTGGGATGAGATGCAGAGAAAAATGCAAGAGCAGTGGGATGAAGTCCGGAAGGAGATCACAGATGTCAGGAAGGAGATCACAGAAGTGAAACAATCCCTGGAAGGATTTATAAGCAGAATGGATAAGATGCAAGAGGCCATTGAAGGAATAGAAGCCAGAGAACAGGGACGTATAGAAGCTGACATAGAGAGAGATAAAAGGATCTCCAGGAATGAAACAACACTAAGAGAAATATGTGACCAAGCCAAAAGGAATAATATTCGTATTATAGGGATACTGGAAGAAGAAGAAAGAGGAAAAGGGATAGAAAGTCTCTTTGAAGAAATAATTGCTGAAAACTTCCTAAAACTGGGGGAGGAAATAATCGAACAGACCATGGAATTACACAGAACTCCCAACAGAAAGGATCCAAGGAGGACAACACCAAGACACATAGTAATTAAAATGTCAAGGATCAAGGACAAGGAAAGAGTTTTAAAGGCAGCTAGAGAGAAAAAGATCACCTATAAAGGAAAACCCATCAGGCTAACATCAGACTTCTCGACAGAAACCCTACAGGCCAGAAGAGAATGGCATGATATACTTAATGCAATGAAACAGAAGGGCCTTGAACCAAGGATACTGTATCCAGCACGACTATCATTTAAATATGATGGCGGGATTAAACAATTCCCAGACAAGCAAAAGCTGAGGGAATTTGCTTCCCACAAACCACCTCTACAGGGCATCCTACAGGGACTGCTCTAGATGGGAGCACCCCTAAAAAGAGCACAGAACAAAACACACAACATATGAAGAATGGAGGAGGAGGAATAAGAAGGGAGAGAAGAAAAGAATCTCCAGACAGTGTATATAACAGCTCAATAAGCGAGCTAAGTTAGGCAGTAAGATACTAAAGAAGCTAACCTTTGGTAACGTGAACCTTTGGTAACCACAAATCTAAAGCCTGCAATGGCAATAAGTACATATCTCTCAATAGTCACCCTAAATGTAAATGGACTTAATGCACCAATCAAAAGACATAGAGTAATAGAATGGATAAAAAAGCAAGACCCATCTATATGCTGCTTACAAGAAACTCACCTTAAACCCAAAGATAAGCATAGACTAAAAATCAAGGGATGGAAAAACATATTTCAGGCAAACAACAGTGAGAAGAAAGCAGGGGTTGCAGTACTAATATCAGACAAAATAGACTTCAAAACAAAGAAAGTAACAAGAGATAAAGAAGGATACTACATAATGATAAAGGGCTCAGTCCAACAAGAGGATATAACCATTCTAAATATATATGCACCCAATACAGGAGCACCAGCATATGTGAAGCAAATACTAACAGAACTAAAGAAAGAAATAGACTGCAATGCATTCATTGTAGGAGACTTCAACACACCACTAACGCCAAAGGATAGATCCACCAGGCAGAAAATAAGTAAATAAGTAAAGACACACAGGCACTGAACAACACACTAGAACAGATGGACCTAATAGACATCTATAGAACTCTACATCCAAAAGCAACAGGATATACATTCTTCTCAAGTGCACATGGAACATTCTCCAGAATAGATCACATACTAGCTCACAAAAAGAGCCTCAGTAAATTTCAAAATATTGAAATTCTACCAACCAATATTTCAGACCTCAAAGGTATGAAAGTAGAAATAAATTCTACAAAGAAAACAAAAAGGCTCACAAACACATGGAGGCTTAACAACATGCTACTAAATAATCAATGGATCAATGAACAAATCAAAATAGAGATCAAGGAATATATAGAAACAAATGACAACAACAACACTAAGCCCCAACTTCTGTGGGATGCAGCGAAAGCAGTCTTAAGAGGAAAGTATATAGCAATCCACGCACACTTGAAGAAGGAAGAACAATCCCAAATGAATAGTTTAACATCACAATTATTAAAACTGGAAAAAGAAGAACAAATGAGACCTAAAGTCAGCAGAAGGAGGGACATAATAAAGATCAGAGAAGAAATAAACAAAATTGAGAAGAATAAAACAATAGCAAAAATCAACGAAACCAAGAGCTGGTTCTTCGAGAAAATAAACAAAATAGATAAGCCTCTAGCCCAACTTAGTAAGAGAAAAAGAGAGTCAACACAAATCAACATAATCAGGAATGAGAATGGAAAAATCACGACAGACTCCACAGAAATACAAAGAATTATTAAAGACTACTATGAAAACCTATATGCCAACAAGCTGGAAAACCTAAAAGAAATGGACAACTTCCTAGAAAAATACAACCTCCCAAAACTGACCAAGGAAGAAACACAAAAGTTAAACAAACCAATTACGAGCAAAGAAATTGAAACAGTAATCAAAAAACTACCCAAGAACAAAACCCCGGGGCCGGACGGATTTACCTCAGAATTTTATCAGACACACAGAGGATACATAATACCCATTCTCCTTAAAGTGTTCCACAAAATAGAAGAAGAGGGAATACTCCCAAACTCATTCTATGAGGCCAACATCACCCTAATACCAAAACCAGGACAAGACCCCACCAAAAAAGAAAATTACAGACCAATATCCCTGATGAATGTAGATGCAAAAATACTCAATAAAATATTAGCAAACAGAACTCAACAGTATATCAAAAGGATCATACACCATGACCAAGTGGGGTTCATCCCAGGGTTGCAAGGATGGTACAACATTCGAAAATCCATCAACATCATCCACCACATCAACAAAAAGAAAGACAAAAACCACATGATCATCTCCATAGATGCTGAAAAAGCATTTGACAAAATTCAACATCCATTCATGATAAAAACTCTCAGCAAAATGGGAATAGAGGGCAAGTACCTCAACATAATAAAGGCCATATATGATAAACCCAAAGCCAGCATTATACTGAACAGCGAGAAGCTGAAAGCATTTTCTCCGAGATTGGGAACCAGACAGGGATGCCCACTCTCCCCACTGTTATTTAACATAGTACTGGAGGTCCTAGCCACGGAAATCAGACAAAACAAAGAAATACAAGGAATCCAGATTGGTAAAGAAGAAGTTAAACTGTCACTATTTGCAGATGATATGATACTGTACATAAAAAACCTTAAAGACTCCACTTCAAAACTACTAGAACTGATATTGGAATACAGCAAAGTTGCAGGATACAAAATTAACACACAGAAATCTGTAGCTTTCCTATACACTAACAACGAATCAATAGAAAGAGAAATCAGGAAAACAATTCCATTCACCATTGCATCAAAAAGAATAAAATACCTAGAAATAAACCTAACCAAAGCAGTGAAAGACTTATACTCTGAAAACTACAAGTCACTCTTAAGAGAAATTAAAGGGGACACTAATAAATGGAAACTCATCCCATGCTCGTGGCTAGGAAGAATTAATATCATCAAAATGGCTATCCTGCCCAAAGTAATATACAGATTTGATGCAATCCCTCTCAAATTACCAGCAACATTCTTCAATGAATTGGAACAAATAATTCAAAAATTCATACGGAAACACCAAAGACCCCGAATAGCCAAAGCAATCCTGAAAAAGAAGAATAAAGTAGGGGGGATCTCACTCCCCAACTTCAAGCTCTACTACAAAGCCATAGTAATCAAGACAATTTGGTACTGGCACAAGAACAGAGCCACAGACCAGTGGAACAGATTAGAGACTCCAGAAATTAACCCAAACATATATGGTCAATTAATATTTGATAAAGGAGCCATGGACATACAATGGCAAAATGACAGTCTCTTCAACAGATGGTGCTGGCAAAACTGGACAGCTACATGTAGGAGAATGAAACTGGACCATTGTCTAACCCCATATACAAGGTAAACTCAAAATGTATCAAAGACCTGAATGTAAGTCATGAAACCATTAAATTCTTGGAAAAAACATAGGCAAAAACCTCTTAGACATAAACATGAGTGACCTCTTCTTGAACATATCTCCCGGGCAAGGAAAACAACAGCAAAAATGAGCAAGTGGGACTACATTAAGCTGAAAAGCTTCTGTACAGCGAAAGACACCATCAATAGAACAAAAAGGAACCCTACAGTATGGGAGAATATATTTGAAAATGACAGATCCGATAAAGGCTTGACGTCCAGTATATATAAAGAGCTCACACGCCTCAGCAAACAAAAAACAAATAACCCAATTAAAAAATGGGCAGAGGAACTGAACAGACAGTTCTCCAAAAAAGAAATACAGATGGCCAACAGACACATGAAAAGATGCTCCACATCGCTAAT
This sequence comes from Manis javanica, assembly GCF_040802235.1. NCBI lineage: Eukaryota > Metazoa > Chordata > Mammalia > Pholidota > Manidae > Manis > Manis javanica. The sequence continues at coordinate 56,512,844 of NC_133163.1, read as the reverse complement.
TATCAGAGAAATGCAAATTAAAACTACAATGAGGTATCACCTCACACCAGTAAGGATAGCTGCCATCCAAAAGACAAACAACAACAAATGTTGGCGATGCTGTGGAGAAAGGGGAACCCTCCTACACTGCTGGTGGGAATGTAAATTAGTTCAACCATTGTGGAAAGCAGTATGGAGGTGCATCAAAATGCTCAAAACAGACCTACCATTTGACCCAGGAATTCCACTCCTAGGAATTTACCCTAGAACGCAGCAATCAAGTTTGAGAAAGACAGATGCACCCCTATGTTTATCGCAGCACTATTTACAATAGCCAAGAATTGGAAGCAACCTAAATGTCCATCGGTAGATGAATGGATAAAGAAGATGTGGTACATATACACAATGGAATACTACTCAGCCATAAGAAGTGGAAAAATCCAACCATTTGCAGCAACATGGATGGAGCTGGAGAGTATTATGCTCAGTGAAATAAGCCAAGCGGAGAAAGAGAAATACCAAATGATTTCACTCATCTGAGGAGTATAGGAACAAAGGAAAAACTGAAGGAACAAAACAGCAGTGGAATTACAGAACCCAAAAATGGACTAACAGGTACCAAAGGGAAAGGAACTAGGGTGGGCAGGGAGGGATGGGGGGAGAAGAAGGGGGGTATTAAGATTAGCATGCATGTGGGGGGAGGGAGAGAGGGGAGAGTGGGCTGCACAACACAGAGAGGACAAGTAGTGACTCTACAACATTTTGCTAAGCTGATGGACAGTAACCGTAATGTGGTTTTTAGGGAGGACCTAATATAGCGGAGAGCATAGTAAACATAGTATTCTTCATGTAAGTGTAGATTAAAAATTAAAAAAAAAAAAAAGAAAGAAAGAAAGAAAGAAAAGGGGGATTACTCCTTGACAGGATAAAACTATTGGTAAATCAAAGATCAACGCATGCTTTAAATATCCTTAATGTTGATCACCTAAAGGGTGTCAGATGATCAGCTATGGAGGTACTCTTTTCTGATAATATTCCTTTCTCTTAATAAAAAAAAAAAAAAAGTAGTTACTGTGTGCTGACCTCCAATGAGTTCTGCACAGTGGTATAGAGGGCATGTCAAAGTGTGGGCAAAGGGTCTGTTTGTTTCTATGTAGAAGATCAAGGCCTAGCTTGGATACCCAGAAAATGAACTAAGATATGATATGAGGAGGAGCTTCTGGCATCAGCACTCTCTGGAGGACTTGTGCCGGGGGATGATCATCAAAGAGCCTCCACAGGTATCCGGACGATGTTGCGGTTGGGGCTGCATCCAGCCCACCGTCTCCTGGACTTGCCATAGGAATGAGGAGGGAGATGTCTAGGCTGGCATGTGCATACAGTGAGACAACGAATTTGACCGGATCTGTACTGTTGGAACTCAACCAGGAGTTGGGAGGGGTGCAAGTTGTAGCACTCCAAAATCTCATGACTATAGACTATCTATGGTTAAAAGAACATATGGGATGTGAACAGATCCCAGAAATGGGCTGCTTTAATTTGTCTGATGGTTCAAGTACAGTTGGAAAATATCCATCATATCATAGATAAATTTTCACAAAAGCCTAGGGTGCCTAAATGGTTTTCTTGGCTTCACTGGAGATGGATGGTAATTATAGGTCTGCTTTGTTTATGTCACCATATTCCTATTATGTTAATATGTGTGTGCAAATTAGTTAGTAGTTTAAAACCTATACATACTTAAGGTACTATACAAGAAGATATGTCAAAGAAATAATCAATCCTCCCATGTTTCCTTCATATGCTACATCTATAGCTTTTCTTATGCCTTCCTAATTACAACCCTTAATAGAATTCGTGCCTCATATCGAATTTACCGAGTATCATAATTCCTCCAGGTGGTAAAGATACCTCGAGACAAGTGCTGGGCATAGAAGCCACAGGGCATAAATCTGCAAAGAAGTAAAAAGCTAACCTTTGCAAACAATATGGCTTCTCTCTCACTTACCAACTTTACATTTCCCTGTATGGCCCTGGAAGATGACTGGTTAGCCAGAGACGGGTAAGATTCCTCAAGGGAGGAACAACCTAAGACAGGCACAGTCGCAGGGGGGCCATCAGGTGAGAATTTGGGGATCAACAGAGGTGAGGCTCAGAACCTCACCCCCACTGCTTTGAGAGAAATCTTCTGCATCCGTGGATGTCTTGCTGCCCTTGTCTAGCCTGGATTAATACTTAGTCCATAGGCACACACCTGATCATCTGATCATCTACATTTGCCCTCTTACAGCACTAAACTATGTTTTCTACCTTTATCTTGCATCTACCTACCACTTCAGCATTTCATTAAAAATAAAAATAATAATAATAATAGGAGAAATGTGGGATCAACATATAAATCAAGTACAAAAATCAAACAAATATTCATATTTGACCTGATTGTTTATAGGTCATAATGCATGATCAAAACCGAAAGTTTCTGTGATGAATGCCCTTGTACTGTTCACCATGTAAGAATTTATTCACTATGTAAGAATTCGTTCACCATGTAAGAACTTGTTCGTTATGCTTCAGAAGATTGGAGACTGACGAGAATTAGGCTTGAGATGGATTAATGATTGTGCATTGAGCGTTGACCCCCCCATACTGAATTTTATTGTTGTTAACAACCATTTGATCAATAAATATGAGAGATGCCCTCTCAAAAAAAAATATTAAATCAAAGAGAAAACAATAAAGTATTTATGACAGCATTTTTGTTAAAATTTAGCCTGTGTACTTTCAACACATTCTAAGCAATTTCCATATGTTTTTGATACATTTCTCATATCCTTGCAATTGCTTTGATATATACAATTTTCATATTAATGGAAAATAGTTATTTATATGGAAATCTTTAATGATTTCCATTGATATTCACAATGAAATCACTCTGTAACCAGATCTACACTTTTCTCTACAAATTTCTCATGAACTTTTCCGACACTGAATGGATTTTGTAAAAACATAGTGGGCATGAAAATGCATGCATGTTTGTATTTGAATATTTCTGCATACTCCAAATATATATGTAGGGAGGTCACATATACACACATACACATTTTTTCTTTAGAAGTACAAATAGGTATTTATTAGTTTTCGTTTTATATTCACCTTAAAGGACAAACTCTGTCATTGGTTTTGGATAAGGTTTATTTTTATTTTTATAGTACTGTGGAATATAGAAGAGAAGATAGAAGTGCACACTGTTCAGACACATAGAGTATGTGCTTATCACTTATTAGCTTTGTGGAATCTTATAAATGTATTGCATCGACCAACATAATTAAGTGTCTTTTCTCATCATATGAAGGAAGATTTGACATCTCCTTATCTGTGACTTTAAAAAATAAGATATTTTTAGCCTTTCACTTAAGAGATATTCTTGCTTTGTTGCCTATCAGGACATTGTTCAATGTGATCTTCACAGATATTTCCAGAAATAAATCCTCATATTATATAATAGTATACATTTCCCAAAGTGTTTTTTAACAGGCACTTCAGGAATAAAGAGTCAATGTTCAGTCAGCATATAGACAAATAAAAAAGTGTAACAATATTATTTGTGATACCAAAAGAATAGAAATCATTGCTTACATGTAGGGAAATGGTTGAATAAATTATATTTTTACCACATAATGGAATAATAGCCATTAAAATTAATTAGTTATAACTCTACACATAACTTGGAGGAGAATTTCAAACAAAATGAATAAGGCATATTTCTTCCTCTAGGACTATTCCTCCAAGTCACATGGTACAGCTATGATTAATTACTTTTAATAGTTATGATTTTAAACTGTAAATATATTATTTATAAACACACATGTTTATGTATCTTTAGTATATTTATATACTACCTATGTAATTATAGGAGCATGTAAGCACAGACGATAATATATTAGAAAACTACTTCCTATTTGGTGGTTAATATATATTGTCTTAAGTGGGAAGATATGAGGAGAAAACTCTACTAAAAATAGGTATATTAGTGATTATTACATTTCTGTATTTACATAAAATACATGTATGTTTTTACCTATGTAAAATTATTTGAAAATAAAACAAAATGAGAAGGAAGATCATTTTTACTAGAGTATCATCTAAGATGCTTCTTTTCTGTAAAACTGAATTGTATGAAGAATGTTACAAAAGTGTTCTTAAGCAACATATTTGAACTGGATTTTGTTGTTCTTGTTGATATTCCTGTTATTATTGTTGTTTCATCAAGCTTTTTATAAAAAAAGAGACCAAATTATTTGAGACATTTTGATATTGACAAAAAAACAATGCATTACTTTTTTCAAATAACAAATCTACAACCTGTAAGGTGCTTGCTTTAATTTATTTAGCTTTTCATTAATTTATGCAAATAAGATTAAAATTTAATTCAGCTATATACTCACATTTTCAGAATCCAAAGTAGCTATACATTTGGTCCTTTCAACTACTGTATCCTTATATCATTATTAAAACACAGCAATGTTTGGCTACATTTTTCCATAATTTTTTTCATTTTCTCCATTTTAGAGTGTCTTTTTAGTATTTTGTTCATTTAAATAATATGTAACTCATTTATTTTGTATTCAGTTAAGAATATTTATTGTCACCTATTATATTCCCGACACTGTCTCAGAAAGTGGATGAAATGAGTAGAAAGATAAATATAATGCCTGCCGTCTTGAATTTACAACTTATTGAAAAAGACAGAAGTATATTAATTACCGCAAAAAAGCATTGTACTAAATGCTGTGAAATATATGTGTGTGTATATATATATATATATATATATATATATATATATATATATATATATATATATATATAGTAACTCTGGTGTCCATAATTGGAGGATCCAATTTAGTCCAAGGCTCAGAGACAGTTGTCAGAAGAAATGGCCTTTCGTCTAAGATCTGGAATATTAATAGCACTTACGAAATCATTTGTCCTCAAACATTTTAAATTGTGCATTTTATAAGAAAAATGAGCCCACAAAATTTGCATAGGAGTAGAATTGTTGTGTCAAAGGATACGCATATTGTATGTTTCCTATTGCTATGACAAATTACCACACACTTAATGGCTTAATGCAACGCAATGCATTCTCATAATTTTAGAGGTCAGAAGTCTAAAATGGCAATCAGAGCTACATTCTTCCTGAAGGCTCTAAGATAGAATCCATTTCCTTGCCTTTTCTGTTTTAGCAGTCACCTATATTCTTTGACTCAAAACCTCCTCAGCCATCTTCAAAGCCAGAATCTTCTCTATTCTCTGACCTTTGCTTCCATCCTTACCATGCTATCTCTCTTACTCTGATCCTGCTAGT